>NW_022982776.1:0-19603 GCF_902652985.1 Pecten maximus | reverse complement strand
TCATGATCATTCAGATAAAATTGTGGTGACTAAGCCTAGGCCTTCAACAACTATAAAATGATCACTTGTAAATTTTCACCTATTTCACTGCATACTTAAAACCAGCATAACAACCACATTACAGTTTAAATACTTATCAACATTTTGATTTCAAGAATATTTTGAAAGTTTTGGATGAATATTTTACCAGGACTTCCATACTAGGCGGCTTTAGAAAAACATATCTTGGGTTCAGATCTGTGTTCTTGATACTCTTTACGCCGTTGATTTCCACATCTAGTATACAAATCCTTCCTGTCTTCTCAATGTCTCTAACTGACTGCTTACTGAAACAGATTTAATCAGAATTATATCATAGAATTATGTTATAATTATGTCAGTAGCGGACATCTCGTAAGTATCAGGAAATTAAGAAAAACAAGCATTCTGAGAATATTGTTAGTAAAGCAATACATGTCCCCTACCGGTCCTGCTGAAAATAGTAACAGTGACTTTGACCGTAAAACCATGAAACCCTAACTTGATCTGTAGCAGTGTTCAGATATAACAAGAGGTCCATGGGCCATATTAGTCACCTGGGTTCCTATATAACAAGAGGGAGGTCTATATGCCTTATGGGTCACAAGGGTTCTGATATATATTCTGATAGATGATGTTTTAAATTAAGATATAACACATTTCAGCCCTGTGACCTTGAAAATAGTCAAAGGATTGTTAATTTGAGCAAACTTTGTAATCCTTTATCCAGGCATGATCCTGGCACAATAACATGATCATATGCCTCATAGAGAAGAAGTTATCGAAAGATTTTAACCTTAAAAGTCTGGCAACATCATTTCTTTAAACAAAATCAGTAGCCCTTTATCCCAACATTCTACTGGCAAAATATCATGACCCTGGGACTCTTGGTTGTTGAGAAAATGCTATTTAAAGATTTCAACTATTTGACCTCTGTGACCTTGAAAATAGGTCAAGTTCGTTTATATGAAGAAACTTGCTTTATACCACTGTCCTAGGTACCTGATAGCAAAATATAAGGCCTTTGCAATTTCTTGAACTTCAAAAGCAGATTCTTGAAGTTTCTAACATATTTGACCCCTGAGACCCTGAAATTAGGTCAAGGTCATTACTAGGAGGAAATTAAAAACCACTCTGTCCAAGGTACCTTCTGGTAAAATATCAGGCCTCCAGGTCTTCTTAAATTTTGGGGGAAGATTCTAAACATTTCTGATATATTTGACCCCTAGCTGTGACCTTGAAAATAAGTGTGAAGAATGTTCATAGCTACTCTGTCCATGGTACCTGCTGACAAAATATAAGCCCTCTGGGCTTTCTTAAACTAGCGAAGAAGTTTCTTAAAACAGACATATTTTTAATATCTTTAAACATATCCGACACCAAGCTGTGACCTTGAAAATAGGTCAAGGTAATTAACATTAGGAAACTTTAATGTAATCTTCCCTATGTACATCCAATATAACTATCCTATTGGTAATATGGCCGAGAGCTACCTTGTTGATGATATGGCCTGAATTCAAAGTGTTTAAAATGCTACATTGTGTTTTCAAGTGCTAGATAGTCATACAATTTTGAACCTAAAATAAGACATTTATTGCATTTTAAGAGCTAGAAAATCATCAAAATTTTAACATAAAATTAAAGAGGATATTATATTAGTCTGACAACTTCTGACCAAAATTTGACATGAGAATATATTATAATTCACATACCTTGTTCCGTATCTGTTTCCTGAGAACTGAGCATGCTCCAAGAAATCACCCTTCCCAATCATTTCTTCAAAGAGTTCTAGCGCTACATAGTGATAGTCTGAAAAAAGGCAACATGAAATAATTTGGAATGATCTGAAAATAGTAGGACAGTGTCTGTAGCTATTATACCTCTCATAATGTCTGTCTGTAACCTGTGTATACTGGCAGTATTTATACCTCTCACAATGTCTGTCTGTAACCTGTGTATACTGACAGTATTTATACCTCTTACAATGTCTGTCTGTAACCAGTGTATACTGACATTATTTATACCTCTTATAATGTCTGTCTGTAACCTGTGTATACTGACATTATTTATACCTTTTACAATGTCTGTCTGTAACCTGTGTATACTGACATTATTTATACCTTTTACAATGTCTGTCTGTAACCTGTGTATACTGACATTATTTATACCTCTTACATTGTCTGTCTACCTGTGAATACTGACATTATTTATACCTCTTACATTGTCTGTCTGTAACCTGTGTATACTGATATTATTTATACATCTTATAATGTCTGTCTGTAACCTGTGTATACTGACATTATTTATACCTTTTACAATGTCTGTCTGTAATCTGTGTATACTGACATTTTTATACCTCTTACATTGTCTGTCTACCTGTGTATACTGACATTATTTATACCTCTCATAATGTCTGTCTGTAACCTGTGTATACTGGCAGTATTTATACCTCTTACAATGCCTGTCTGTAACCTGTGTATACTGACATTATGTATACCTCTCATAATGTCTGTCTGTAACCTGTGTATACTGACATTCTTTATACCTCTCATAATGTCTGTCTGTAACCTGTGTATACTGACATTATGTATACCTCTCATAATGTCTGTCTGTAACCTGTGTATACTGACATTATGTATACCTCTTACATTGTCTGTAACCTGTGTATACTGACATTCTTTATTCCCTCATAATGTCTGTCTGTAACCTGTGTATACTGACAGTATTTATACCTCTTATAATGTCTGTAACCTGTGTATACTGACAGTATTTATACCTCTTACATTGTCTGTCTACCTGTGAATACTGACAGTATTTACACTTTCTACATTGTCTGTATGTAACCTGTGTATACTGACAATATTTATACTTTATACATTGTCTGTTTGTAACCTGTGTATACTGACATTATTTATACTTTCTACAATGTCTGCCTGTAACCTGTGCATACTGACATTGTTAACACTTTCTACAATGTCTGCCTGTAACCTGTGTATACTGACATTATTTATACTTTCTACATTGTCTGTCTGTAACCTGTGCATACTGACATTGTTAACACTTTCTACATTGTCTGTCTGTAACCTGTATATACTGACATTTTTATACCTCTTACATTGTCTGTCTGTAACCTGTGTATACTGACAGTATTTATACCTCTTACAATGTCTGTCTGTAACCTGTGTATACTGACAGTATTTATACATCTTATAATGTCTGTCTGTAACCTGTGTATACTGACAGTCATCAAAATTTGTGTGAGAAGTTATCTGCCTTTGTCTACCAGACATAATCTTAGCCTTGCACCACATGATTTTGTCATAAAAGTAACCATTTAACTGTTGAACATATTTTATGGATCTGTCAGTCCTACACAATGTAAACATCAGCAGTATAGTGTAAACTATTATGTTTTAAATTCCACTTCATTTTTCAAACATATTACAGGTAACAACATCAATACTCTATCAGTCTGATTTTTTAAAAATTATGTTCGTATTTATTTATAAGGACCTAGGGATATACATATATATCCTTTAACAAAATCTAAAACTCTTTACAGAGTCTTCTATTTTATAGAAATATTTCTGAAGTTTTACCTTTTCCTTCCACCTCTCCTGGGCGTGGCTTTCGTGTTGTGTCTGGAAATTACAAAATACAACTTATTAAAATACTGAAACAAGCAAAAAACAGCTTTAACGATCTTGATCACCTTAATGTTTGGAAAATCTCCCATCAATCACGTCTCCTCAGGAGAGTCTGGTATTTCTTTCCTGCATATAAAAGAGGTTGTGCCTAGCCAGCAAAAATCTTTCAAAGGTACAGGGAGAGGAATTTAAAGAAGGGGACTGGAAACAATTTGTTGACATGTACAGTCCAGAATCAAAATAGGGGACAAGACAGAGAGATGGAGAATGCTAGAAGCATTGAAATTGGACTCAGAAATAGCAAAAGTGTATTTTGGCATATTAGGGGATGTAACATGTTACACTAACATTTGAAGTTCAGCATACAAGCCTCGTCTCTATAATTATAAGATAAAATATATATGTTTACTTTGCCATGAGTGTATGGCTCACAGACTAAACACTGTGCAATATGGCACAATACTTAGTCTGCATACATGTAAGTCTATTTTAAGAATTACAACCTCTCAAGGAAAGTTTAAACGTCTTGCAGATTTTCCGACTTTGGTTTGGCAACAATAGAGGCATGTTTATGAAAGATGAATTTCAACCACTGTTATATCAATACTAATCCACAGTATCATATTGAATATACATCAGATATACATAGTAAGTTGCTTTGAACTATATCTAGATTACTTTGTCTCATCAACTTTCAGTGGAAGTTGTGTATATTGGGGCTTTAATTATTCATTCTTCCTAGCATCAACATAATGAAAGGTCGCATGTAAAAAATCAATACAAATATAATATCTTACAAGAGGCCCAGAGCGCCTGTATCACTCACCTGGATATTTCAGTGATAATTATTATGGTAAAGCACGCTAAAAAGAAGATTTAGCTATTTTTCCCCTATTGGGCCCCTCCCATAGCTTCTTGGGGGACCAGATCCACCTTTTATACAAATATATTAATCTCTTTCCCTAATGGATGTTTTTACATAAATGCACAAAATCCTGTTATTCCTACAAAAGAAGTATCAGGTCTTTGGAGGATCAAACCCACCATTTACACCAAACACACAGTGCTCTAGAAGCTATAATTCATCCTTGAGGGATTATGATAAAACTTTGGACACTTGTAAAGGACCATAATATCTTTAACAAGTTCGAATTTCGGGGTTGAAAGGTTGAAAGGTCAAGAATGGTCATGATTACCATTAGTATTTTTAGGAGACCCTAGTTTCATTTCATATACAGTAATTCCTAATACAGTGGAACCTCTATAAACCTAACATGCATGGGACATGGATATTTGTTTGGTTTACAGAGGGTTCGGTTTGGAGAAGTTTATCGAAAAATGACCGGCCGAATTCCAGATATAATTGCTCGGGACGATGTTTTGTTAGTGTAAAAGATAGCGGGGCCTGTAGGAAACCTGAATGTCTTGCCTTAATAAGCAATACATGTACTCAGCATGCCTAGTTAATTATTTATTTATATCTCAACCTTCATTCATCAATGCTACAGTATATATACTTACGTGATACACTAAAGGCGAAACTGTCCGGGAATTCTGTAAATAGTTGATTGAGGAGTGTACTCTTCCCACTTCCTGAAGGGCCACTGACCACTATGGGTTGGCAATGGTTGGAAGACATTGTTCTCAGGGGTAAAAGACCTACAGTATATTAAAAAAAATTAATGTGACTTGATGTTTACTGCAACACTGAGCAATTCAATAAATTTTTAAGCAAAAATTTACTTATAGGCTTAAATGCTCTTAGTTGTTCTAAGTAATTATATTGTTAGCGTTCGTCTTTACAAGTCCATTAACTCGTTATTGACACATTCGGAAAATCACCTTAATATGGCTGGAATAGGTCTATATACCAATGTAACGCAAAAGTAAACTCACCAAAACATGAGCATGATTTCTTACGAATTTTGTGCTCAAACTTTGCTAGCTTGAACCAATCACAAACCAGTCTTGGGGTGACAATTAAAGATTGTTACTGATTCTCACGGTCTTGTATGAACCATCATAACCTGAAAAGCCTTGACCACATGGATGTAGCCAATAATACACAGTACAATGTGTCTCAACAAATTCTAATTTCTTAATATCTTTTAAAATTACATCAAACTCACACTATTGTCATGTATAAATCTGTTGAAGATATGAATATTGAATACACATATTTCACCAATTGTCATAATTTGTCTAACTTTCAATCGAAACGTGCCAATCATATGACTCACAATTCCAAACGTTGATGATTAATTACAAAAGCAATAGATTTTGAATATATTGATGATGATGATGATGATGATGTGTATGATAATGCTGTACTCATATAATGATGACTCTCAGCTGACTTTGTACATTGCATGTGTAAACTATACTATCTGTACAAGGAAACTAATGTTATACTTTATATTATACACATGTATGTATAAAGTATATATATGTATTGTCTATAAGTAATCATGTATGTACTGAATGCTTTGCATATATATGTGCCTTATTCCTTTACTTTCTATTTTTGGAGTAATAATCAAGATGGTGAGGATAGACAACTAGTGGTGATATATATACAATAATGTCTATTAATTGTACATGAAAATAAAAAATACACAAAAGCACTAGCCCATTAAACGATATATATAGTAGACGGTGCTGTCTCTGTCTGTGTATATATATCTCCATTTTGGTACCAAATTTTTTGAATGATTAAAATTCCCATATCTTTAATTTAAATCTGGTATTAAAGCGAGGACATATCATACATCAGAGGTTAATCAGACTGATTTCACCACCGAAATTATTTAGAATTCCCCACTGATGGTGTTTTTTTTACCGTTTGAATAAAAACAAATTTCCCTTCTAAAAAAAAATTTCCCCAAAACAGGGGAAATCCCTCAAATTTTGATGAAATATGTATGAATTATAGCAAAGAATAGCTATAAAATGTTTAAGTTTAACAAATAATTAATTTACCTTAAATTGCATAATGGGTAGTATTGCCCAATTAAATCCTAGATTAATTAACACCTGTACATCGACTCCCATTTCCCACCTGATTTTACACTAGACTAGTACTCTTGTCTATCAGCTTGAACAGCTTTGAAGTCTATTTACTTATAAACTGCTTTAATATTTACATTATATTCACATCGTGTATATACACAAGCTTCGCTTGTTAGCATTATTGGTAATTATAGCTAATCAATAATCCAGAACACGCATAGAAAATTACCCCAGAGGCGTTTGCATGCAATCACCCGATGTTGCTTCCATAGAAACGGGAAACTGTTACCATAGGAACTGATTCAGTTCTGTCAACTAATTATTCCTGATGCAGTTATCGATTAAGTAAGCCAATTAGAAGATTTGTGATCTACAACGTTTCTGTATTGATTTCCAAAAATACATATAATGGTACAGGTGTCATATCGTGTTTCTTATGTGTGCAAAATAAGTGTTATCATCTCACAGATTTAGGGAAATAAAAGGGTTTACATAACACTGTCACGTTAAGCCGAAAGACGGATTAACTGAAGCATGACATGATAGACATCTCCTATGTGTCTATTCATTCATGACAAGTAAGAAGTGAGAAAAAGAGTTCAACGTCACACTCTTTCCAGATATTTACTGTAGATGTGAAGAGAAGTAGATCTATCAGACCGCTCGGAAGTTAATCGTTTTCGATAGAAATTCAGTCAACGAATAAGCCAAAACACAGGTATCTACTTACGTTGAAGGCGGGGAAGGAAGCGGCACACTTTATAACTTGTACACAAAACAGCGTTCATCAGTGTCCGTGTTGATTGTGTGGATGTGGTCACGATCAGTTCAACGCTTGCGTTAAGGGTTTTCAAAACCGCCCAAGCGGTTTTTAGGCATTCGGAACTCTTTGGGAATCTATGCTGATTTCGGCGACAATGCCCGATGTGTTCGGTATAAACGAAATACTAAATAAAAATACTGGCTTTCTTGTTTTCCGGAATTGAAGCACACGGATAGTACATGATTTAGCGACAGTCGAGACCATTTATCAAGACATTAGTAAATTACAAACGATCATACTTTTGCAACTTTTACAAAATCATACATTACAAAGAAGCCATAAACGATTTACAGACGATTCGTCAATTCAATTCAAACTTTATTTATAGTCGGTACATATTATAACAAATCAACATTAGCTCTAAGAAGCTATTACAACCGACTCCAACAGTAAAAGACATGCACAAATGCAAAATAAAATAAATAAAAATAAATAAAAATAAATAAAACATAAAAGCATTCAAATGTATTTACCTGATTAAAAAAAATCAATAATTGCAGAAAATGATTGTTTGGAGATATTTCTTGGGAGTTATTTCTTTGATTTAGCAGTATCTCTTGACAATATGGATATTAAAACATTAAGCATTAAGTTTATTTAAACTTATTGTTAAATCTTAAAAAACAGATAATTTCAGAAAAAAATGTTTGGAAATATCTTAGATTTATTTACTAACTTATATAAGTCTCTGGAAATAAATATTCCTGGAGTAATCACTTTAGATATAGCAGAAGCACTTTACAATATGGATATCGATATTAAGCATAAAGTTTATTTAGACTCTTACCAAAACAAAAAACAAAACAAAACAAAAACAAAAAATATGATGTTGTGTGTGGGTATGTCTATATGTTTTGTCTGCATGTGCTGTATTTGCATTGTGGCCCATACCAGCTGTCTGTCAGTGATTTGTATTGTGTGAGTGAAGTTGTTGTTCTGAAGTGGTCTGGTAGGGCATTCCAGATTTTAGGTGCTTCTGACCGAAAAGAGTGCTCGTTGTATTTTGTTGTCCTAACATGTGGTATATCTACAGTGCTGTGATATATATCTGAATGTGTATGTTTTTGTCTGTGATATAGATTAAATAATGTAAGTATGTTGGTGTTTGCTTGTTTGTGATTTTGTAGACTTCTATTGCAAAAATTTGGCATCGCCAATATCATATATCATATAACAAATATACATGTTATAGTTGTCCTCAAATTTGTTATAATAAAGTCATGTTACAGTTGTCTCATACTTTGCAGGCGTACTTAAAAAGTGGTCTTATGTGGACAAGATACAACAGTATATATATTTTTTTTCTAGTAAGACGTATTTTATAGTTTTAGTTATAATTAATGTTTTCAATATGAGAGTTCCATGCATGGGTTTAGTTGTTCTATGTCATAGTTTATTACTTCTTTTATGGCTTGTGAGCTTTTTAGAAGAGCGTGCCATTATGGTATCGTCAGCGAAAAATCTAATGATTGATAATGGTGTATTGGAAATACGGTTAATTTATGTTGTAAAAGAAAAAGAAGTAGACCAAAAGCTGAACCCGTTTGGTAAAAAGCTAGACTGTAAATTGTATAGAAATTTGTAAGAAATAGTTCTAAATGTGTGAATGTGTGATACGTTCTAAAAGTTTGTCATGGGACCTAATTAACGATATGGGTCTGTAGTTATTTGCCAATTTAGGTTCCATTTTTTTAAGATCAGTGTGACCAGAGACTTGTGATATACAAGTCTCTGGTGTGACATAGGCAAGTTTCCATGAACCAGGAAATACAGAAACACGAAGGGATTAGTTGAATAGAAGAGCGAGTGGTGTAGCTACTTTATAGTATTGGAGTCGAATGTCTGTAGATAGTATTTCTAACATTTTATGACTTATTCTGTCTGGACCAACGGCTTTATTAGTGTCTAAAATATTAATTATATCATAAAACTCTTCTTCTGTTATAACAATTTCAGACAGGGATGTATCGGTCTAATTATCAAAGTAGAGTGCATCTTTGTCAGCCGGATAGTATAGGTCTCCTGTGCTTGGGGTAAGAAATTATATATTGCATATGTTATGAGCCTCGTATTGAAGGAGGTACTCAATGGTGTTCTTTTTCGGCATAGCCGGTCTAATTTTGTTTTGGCCCCGGATATGACGCGACAGGTGGCGTTACTGGTCAAGATGAAGTATGTGATTGGTCAATGTAGCGGTCAATGCAAAATGCAGATATAACAGTTAAAAACGAAACAAAGTTAAAGGGACCTCACGGTAAACCAATATTTATTTTGTATTTTTTATCTTATTATTGGGTATATCTTTTGAAAAAATAACCTTCTGAATAATAACCATTCGAATTCGATGATGTAGGTACACAAAACCATCAATTATCAATTATTAAAAGGTTATCACAATTCGCTGATCAACAATCTGAATAAACACATGGAACAAAAATGGCTTCCAATGTGAATCGACTGCGGTTGAAAACGATAACAGCTTCCGCAATGAAGAGAATAATAGGGAAATGGGTCAAACACAATCCTAGAATTAAACTCGGGAAGCAGTACAATAGACTGTAACAGTTCAAACATGAAAACAGCAGTAATACAGACGCCGCTCGTATTCTGCTTGATTGTTTGATAGTAGTCATGACAATCTCGGTAATCTTTACACAAACTCGGTAAGGTTTCCACAATCTCAGTAATATTTACACAAACTTGGTAATATTAACACAAACTCTGTAATAGTTCCACAAACTCGGTAATATTTATAAGTCTGTACCAGTACATCGCTACTGTTACTATACTATATGAACAATGTTTACACTTATTTACACATAAATATGTGTGCCGTAATATATACAGAACGTGTTATTTAACATTTAAACCACTGTATAATATCGTTATCCAACTAACCCAGATGGAATATAGATATCGCCCTGTAAACTATCCTGTGTTTGTGCTGCCACGATTTCAAAACAGTCACGTAATGATTTAAAAATAATTTCCGCGCTAAATTTAGAGGGGGATTCCCAACTAAATCGAGTGGTCAAGCTGAACATAGGGATTGACTGTGAACATTGGGACAGCACAGATACATAACTGGAAAGGAACAAACGTACATTCAGTGAAAATTGCAACGTTTTTACCGTGATGTCTCTTTTAAATTGAATGCAAGCTGAATAAGTGGATGCATCTATTCAAATGACACATTTGCAGTCTTATTATCACCAAAAATGATCAAAACTGATATAATTTTGTTATCCGTGCTGAAACTGCGCATTTATTAATTACAATGTAGTTCGTTAATTTATTTCACCAGTAGTTTTACACTATAACCACCAGCATTAAAACTATGCCGTTTATCTTTTTTAAAGATATTTCTTGTTAAGTCCTACTATTCTCTGACTATATAGGGCCGTGTACCCAAGGACTGGTCTCATTTGGTTAGTTTATATCGACGAGGTAGCACTCTAAAGTAAACAAGACAAGCGGCGTTTGCAAAATGGACAAACTCAATGAAAGAGCAGTGATCCAATATTTGCATAAAACAGGTTTAACATCTAAGGATATCCATAATATGTTAGCAACACTAGGGAAAGATGCCCCTTCATATGCTACAGTGAAAAGGTGGGTGGCGGAATTTAAGCGCGGTCGACATATCCTTGAGGATGACCCCCGTCCTTGAAGGCCTGTCAATGTTGCAACCCCAGAAATGGTCAATAAAGTTCATGATATTGTGATGACTGACAGACGAGTCACAGAAAGATATATAGCCAATAGAGTTGGCATTTCACAGGAAAGAGAACATTCCATTCTGACCGATGATCTTGCAATGAGAAAGCTTTCGGCCAGATGGGTACCAAGACTTCTGACAGTTGATCAGAAGCACACCAACAATCGAGACAATGGAAGCACCCTGGCTCTCTCACGCCAAAGAAGGCAAAGACTGTTCCATCAGCTGGGAAGGTTATGGTCTCGGTCTCGGTTTTCTGGGATGTAGATGATATTCTGCTGATAGATTATCTCCAAAAGGAGGGACAAACAATCAATAGCACATACTGTGATTTAATTCTGAGGCAGTTACGGGAAAGTATTAAAACTTCAGCGCCACGGAAAGCTCGCTAAAGATGTGTTATTTCATCAGGACAATGCTACTGTTCGCAAGTCTGTCATTGCCATGGCTGCCATTTACGATTGTGGCCCCGCCTTATTCACCTGATCTCGCTCCATCAGACTTTCATATATTGGCAGCCACTTTCATTCCGATGATGACGTCATACATGCAGAACAGCCTAGAAAAGGAGTTCTATAAAAGTGGCATTGAGGCCCTTAAAGTATTAAGTTGAAAAACAATACAATATTTCCGGCAAAATTCAATTATTTATATGTACATGTTTCGGTGCATCGAGGACATAACGTGCATGTACACGTTGTAGATAATATATACAAGATATTTGGAAAGACAACAGTGAACAGTGAGGGGTCTAAAAATCGCAATTATCATATCAAACTTACTGTGTATGGTATCTGTGTCACAAACTCAATGTGCCTATACAAACAGGTAAAATAAAACAAAAATAGCAGACCCAGTCATCGAAATCAAAATTCGGTAAAAATGACAACCCTGTATTTTCATATTACCCCCCAAAACGCTGTAAATGTGCTACACACACCAGGGAAAGTCCTGTTATAAAGAGGTATATAGCCTGTAACCGGCCTACAGTCAGTACCTGGCAACTGCCCCACGTAGGTTTCGAACTCGCAACCCAGAGGTGGAGGGCTAGTGATAAAGTGTCGGGACACCTTAACCACTCGGCCACCGCGGCCCTAACAATAAAGGACTGTCGTAGTGCTTTGAATGCCAAAACAAGATGTAAAACTCTCTAAATTGGATAATGATTTAAACAGAATAAAAAAAGAAAATTAAACTACAGGGTAGTCTGTATACAATTCCACATGCCCAATTTCTTTTACAAAGTTATTTTGCTGGGTTGCTGGTTAAAAGCTCGTTTTACAATGACACTTTTAATTAATTCAAATACTTCCAGGGAAACTCCTCGGTGCGAAGTGGTCAGTCACTGGAAAATTTTAAGGTGACGGCGGAAATAACAGCAGTTAAACACAAATTGCCAAAGGTATCTTAACTCCCTTATGCTCCGCGAGGGATGTGGACTTGATATTGCGGCAGAGGTTGAGCTCAGGCTTTCTATCACAGCTATCCACCTCGCTTTAGGGGAGATGTTTTTGACCAATTAAGTGGTCTCCTAAAAATATCGTCCAAATCCAAGCCAGGACCATCAGAATCATACTCTACTACAATGTGTGTCGGTTTCATCCAAGATAACATTGCCAATGATAACAAATAGGTTGTTGGGATGAGGTGCTGTCGTGGTCTTCCGCATCACCCTTTCAAAATACATAACCAAAAGGCCTAGTATCATGATATTTAGCTGTTAGATTCTTGAAATAAAGCACCCTGACCCATATTCAAGGTCATAGGGGTCAAGTTGTTAAAACTTTCAAATAAAATTCTTCTGATCAACCAAATGGCCTTGTATCTTGACATTTGGCTGGTAGGCTTCTGAGATGGAGACCAATATAGTTTGAGAAAAAAAATTACCTTGACCCATATTCAAGGTCATAGGGGTTAAATTGTTAAAACCTTCAACCATTTTCTTCTGAATAACCAAACGATCTATAGACCCACGATATTTAGCCTAATAGTCCTTAGATATATATGTAGTAGCCCAACAAATTTTGAGTAATGAAATGACCTTGACCCGTATTCAAGGTCATTTGGGTATTTTTTTTAAATCCTTCAAATGACTTAATTCTTCTGATTGGATATTTAGCTGGGAGGTTCCCTCTATGACAATGTCTGAAGAGTGATTTTGTTTCCAGAATATCTAAGTCTGGAGAAGATGATTGTTGAATTTCAGCCAATATGGCCCTTATAGCCCCCACCATCAAAGTCCTTGTGATGCAAGGACCTTATTATTAACAAGTCTGATTTTTCTTTGACCAAGGAGGGTTCTTGCTTTCATTGAAATCGATTCAGGAGTTCATGAGAAGAAGTCAAATTGTTTACAGAAGCCACACACAAATTGTTTACAGAAGACACCATCCAACAATGGACAAAAAGTGATCAGATCACATAAAACTTTGTCTCATGTGACCTAAAATCACTGAAGGGTTCTGAAGGTCACCCTTGTCCATTGCTAAGAGATGCTCACTCCTCCTTTTTGTGCATAATTGAGATTAGCCTGAGTTTCCCCTGGCTGGCACCAGACATGGGACATGGTGTCAGGGCCAGACATGGGACATGGTGTCGGGGTCAGACATGGGACATGGTGTCAGGGCCAGACATGGGACATGATGTCAGGGTCAGACATGAGACATGGTGTCAGAACCAGACATGGGACATGGTGTCAGAACCAGACATGGGACATGGTGTCAGAACCAGACATGGGACGTGGTGTCGGGGCAAAACATGGGACATGGTGTCAGGGTCAGACATGAGACATGGGGTGGGGACCAGATATGGGACATGGTGTCAGGGTCAGACATGGGACATGGTGTCAGAACCAGACATGGGACATGGTGTCAGAACCAGACATGGGACGTGGTGTCGGGGCCAAACATGGGACATGGTGTCAGGACCAGACATGGGACATGGTGTCAGAACCAGATATGGGACATGGTGTCGGGGCCAGACATGGGACATGGTGTCGGGACCAGACATGGGACATGGTGTCAGGACCAGACATGGGACATGGTGTCAGAACCAGACATGGGACATGGTGTCAGGGTCAGACATGGGACATGGTGTATAGGCCAGACATGGGACATGGTGTCAGGGCCAGACATGGGACATGGTGTCAGGGCCAGACATGGGACATGGTGTCAGGACCAGACATGGGACATGGTGTCAGGGGCCAGACATGGGACATGGTGTCGGGGCCAGGCATGGGACATGGTGTCAGGGCCAGACATGGGACATGGTGTCAGGACTAGACATGGGACATGGTGTCAGGGCCAGATGTGGGACACGGTGTCAGGGCCAGACATGGTGTGGGGGCCAGACATTGGACATGGTGTCAGGATCAGATGTGGGACACGGTGTCAGGGCCAGACATGGTGTGGGGGCCAGACATGGGACATGGTGTCAGAACCAGACATGGGACATGGTGTCGGGGACCAGACATGGGACATGGTGTCAGGGCCAGACGTGGGACATGGTGTCAGGACCAGATGTGGGACATGGTGTCAGGATCAGACATGGGACATGGTGTCAGGGCCAGACATGGGACATGGTGTCAGAACCAGACATGGGACATGGTGTCAGGACCAGACGTGGGACATGGTGTCAGGGCCAGACATGGGACATGGTGTCTGTACCAGACATGGGACATGGTGTCAGGGTCAGACATGGGTCATGGTGTCAGAACCAGGCATGGGACATGGTGTCAGAGCCAGGCATGGGACATGGTGTCAGGACCAGGCATGGGACATGGTGTCAGAACCAGGCATGGGACATGGTGTCAGGGCCAGACATGGGACATGGTGTCAGAACCAGACATGGGACATGGTGTCAGGACCAGACGTGGGACATGGTGTCAGGGCCAGACATGGGACATGGTGTCAGAGCCAGACATGGGACATGATGTCAGGGCCAGACAAGGGACATGGTGTCAGGACCAGACATGGGACATGGTGTCAGAACCAGATATGGGACATGGTGTCGGGGCCAGACATGGGACATGGTGTCGGGACCAGACATGGGACATGGTGTCAGGACCAGACATGGGACATGGTGTTGGGGCCAGACATGGGACATGGTGTCAGGGCCAGACATGGGACATGGTGTCGGGGCCAGACATGGGACATGGTGTCAGAACCAGACATGGGACATGGTGTCGGGGACCAGACATGGGACATGGTGTCAGGGCCAGACGTGGGACATGGTGTCAGGACCAGATGTGGGACATGGTGTCAGGATCAGACATGGGACATGGTGTCAGGGCTAGACATGGGACATGGTGTCAGAACCAGACATGGGACATGGTGTCAGGACCAGACGTGGGACATGGTGTCAGGGCCAGACGTGGGACATGGTGTCTGGACCAGACATGGGACATGGTGTCAGGGTCAGACATGGGACATGGTGTCAGAACCAGGCATGGGACATGGTGTCAGGACCAGGCATGGGACATGGTGTCAGGGTCAGACATGGGACATGGTGTTAGAACCAGGCATGGGACATGGTGTCAGGACCAGACGTGGGACATGGTGTCAGGGGCCAGACATGGGACATGGTGTCAGGACCAGACATGGGACATGGTGTCAGGACCAGACATGGGACATGGTGTCAGGGGCCAGACATGGGACATGGTGTCGGGGCCAGGCATGGGACATGGTGTCAGGGCCAGACATGGGACATGGTGTCAGGACCAGACATGGGACATGGTGTCAGGACCAGACATGGGACATGGTGTCAGAAACAGACATGGGACATGGTGTCAGGGGCCAGACATGGGACATGGTGTCGGGGCCAGGCATGGGACATGGTGTCAGGGCCAGACATGGGACATGGTGTCAGGACTAGACATGGGACACGGTGTCAGGGCCAGATGTGGGACACGGTGTCAGGGCCAGACATGGGACATGGGGTCAGGGCCAGACATGGTGTGGGGGCCAGACATTGGACATGGTGTCAGGATCAGATGTGGGACACGGTGTCAGGGCCAGACATGGTGTGGGGGCCAGACATGGGACATGGTGTCAGAACCAGACATGGGACATGGTGTCGGGGACCAGACATGGGACATGGTGTCAGGGCCAGACGTGGGACATGGTGTCAGGACCAGATGTGGGACATGGTGTCAGGATCAGACATGGGACATGGTGTCAGGGCCAGACATGGGACATGGTGTCAGAACCAGACATGGGACATGGTGTCAGGACCAGACGTGGGACATGGTGTCAGGGCCAGACATGGGACATGGTGTCTGGACCAGACATGGGACATGGTGTCAGGGTCAGACATGGGACATGGTGTCAGAACCAGGCATGGGACATGGTGTCAGAGCCAGGCATGGGACATGGTGTCAGGACCAGGCATGGGACATGGTGTCAGAACCAGGCATGGGACATGGTGTCAGGGCCAGACATGGGACATGGTGTCAGAACCAGACATGGGACATGGTGTCAGGACCAGACGTGGGACATGGTGTCAGGGCCAGACATGGGACATGGTGTCAGAGCCAGACATGGGACATGATGTCAGGGCCAGACATGGGACATGGTGTCAGGACCAGACATGGGACATGGTGTCAGAACCAGATATGGGACATGGTGTCGGGGCCAGACATGGGACATGGTGTCGGGACCAGACATGGGACATGGTGTCAGGACCAGACATGGGACATGGTGTTGGGGCCAGACATGGGACATGGTGTCAGGGCCAGACATGGGACATGGTGTCGGGGCCAGACATGGGACATGGTGTCAGAACCAGACATGGGACATGGTGTCGGGGACCAGACATGGGACATGGTGTCAGGGCCAGACGTGGGACATGGTGTCAGGACCAGATGTGGGACATGGTGTCAGGATCAGACATGGGACATGGTGTCAGGGCTAGACATGGGACATGGTGTCAGAACCAGACATGGGACATGGTGTCAGGACCAGACGTGGGACATGGTGTCAGGGCCAGACGTGGGACATGGTGTCTGGACCAGACATGGGACATGGTGTCAGGGTCAGACATGGGACATGGTGTCAGAACCAGGCATGGGACATGGTGTTAGAACCAGGCATGGGACATGGTGTCAGGACCAGGCATGGGACATGGTGTCAGGACCAGGCATGGGACATGGTGTCAGGGCCAGACATGGGACATGGTGTCAGAACCAGACATGGGACATGGTGTCAGGACCAGACGTGGGACATGTGTCAGGGACATGGACATGGTGTCTGGACCAGACATGGGACATGTGTCAGGGTCAGACATGGGACATGGTGTCAGAACCAGGCATGGGGACATGGTGTCAGAACCAGGCATGGGACATGGTGTCAGGACCAGGCATGGGACATGGTGTCAGAACCAGGCATGGGACATGGTGTCAGAACCAGGCATGGGACATGGTGTCAGGACCAGGCATGGGACATGGGTGTCAGAACCAGGCATGGGACATGGTGTCAGGACCAGGCATGGGACATGGTGTCAGAACCAGGCATGGGACATGGTGTCAGAACCAGGCATGGGACATGGTGTCAGAACCAGACATGGGACATGGTGTCAGGACCAGACATGGGACATGGTGTCGGGGTCAGACATGGGACATGGTGTCGGGGTCAGACATGGTACATGGTGTCAGGACCAGACATGGGACATGGTGTCGGGGTCAGACATGGGACATGGTGTCAGGGACAGACATGGGACATGGTGTCAGAACCAGACATGGGACATGGTGTCAGAACCAGACATGGGACATAGTGTCGGGGCAGACATGGGACATGGTGTCAGGGACAGAGGAAACTCTGTATAGAGTGGTACACTGCCCAAAAAAACAGTGTCAAAATTATGTCTAATGGCTTGCAATGATAGCAATGGCACTTAATACAATAATCATGCTAAAACGGTCAACATTGGTAACAACTTTAATATTCAAAGAACTTGATCATACTGAACATATTCACAGCATTTCAAGAATATCACTTCACGAATTTTTAGCGATAACTTTAATTGTCAAAATGTATAATGGCTACTGACAGCATCTGAAACAAATACAACGAACAAGTTCACAATGAACGTTTCAAAGATTTGAAAAATGTTTACAATCCCATTGAATATTAGCATAAATGTATAAATTTGTAAATAAAAGTTCTCAGGAATCACTAGCTACACTTGCTATTCTATGCTTTTTGCAATTTGGGTAAGCTATCAATTTCCATGGCAGTCCAACAGATGTTTTTGAAACATAATTTGCCTTTGTTTGTGCCTTTCTGTAAAACTTAAGATGTTCCTTTAAATCCTTATGTAATCCTGACTTGGCAAGTTCTACTACATCCGACAGTTTTTTCCTGGTAAAAACCTTGAAATTCAAGAACAGCCAAATGATGGTCAGGTTAACAGTATCAAGTCGGCCATCTAACCACCGTAACTCAAGCTGTTCTCTGATGAGCAGTAAGTAGTCACTTTCTGGGTCATATAGACAAATAGAAACATTGTCAGATGTAACACCAAAAGTAGGAATCAAGAAATGTGACAGGGCATTCTTATCCCTGTTCACTTGAGCAAATCCGTTGGTGATGGCTTCAGCGAAGATTTGCTTCGATACCTTAATGTCCGGTGGAACGCTGTCACGTTTTTCAATGGCTTTCACTTCTGTACAATTATCACAAGATTTATCCGTTTCTACTTTTCTTCGTTTCGTTTGAGGTTCATCTTCATCATTATCCTCAGCCTCTTCAATATCTGTATCATCATCTTCTGCCTCGTCGATGGTGTTTTGTTTATTCCCATGTGCCACAGCTATGGTGTTGTTAAGGATTACATCTACTCTGCCATGCCACGTTCCGGGTGATCCTGTTTGATAAATATACACGTTAACTGACAGACTGACTCTCGGACTTTAAAACTTCGAGTAAATACTCTAAGCTGAACATGATTTATTATCAAAATGCTTTACAAGTTCACCATGAAAATACATGTATCTTCTCATCACTTTTAGAATATTTCATGGCAAAAAAAAAGACAAATTTGATTGTGTGGTTTTTCAACGGAAGATTTACGACAATGTGTTACCCACTTCAACTGTAACATTGACCTGCAACCAACCAATGCCAATGGCCGCCAATTTCAAAAGAGAATATATGTTTATCATGAGCAAAATTCTTGGAATTTGAAGACAATTATGACAAGACCAATAGATTAACAAGTTCATTAAATTTGCTAGATTGTATGTTATATTATTTTTTTCTTTCAGTTAATGAAGCAATTGCAAAATGTTTTCAAACAGAACTATTAAGTTATAGCATGTCAGCTTGGTAAATTACAACGTATTTTAAGGTCAAGGGCTTTTCTTTCAAATCTATTGGTTTGATCCAAACCAAA
>NW_022982775.1:0-69080 GCF_902652985.1 Pecten maximus | reverse complement strand
TAATGTTAGATGAGTAGTGGAAATTTGCAGCAGCGTGCTAGTGACAAGAATGTTTTAATAGTGTCATAGAAATCACTTTGTTATGCAAAATAATTGCCGCGTTTGTTTTGAAATTGTTTAAAGCTTTCTAAATACTTTTATGGAAAACTCCATGTGGGTCTAAATTATCCCATATAGGATTTTTTTCCCCTTTTGTCCCTTTATAATTGTTGAAAACTTACGGAATTTGAATTTCAAGAATCATAGCAGCGTTACTGCGACAGATCTAAATTAAATATGGATTTACAAAAAAATAAAGAATATTTTAAATTCAGCTTTTTTTTTCTCGTCGAAATATTAAATACTAGTTGTGAGATATAAGGAATCTAGAAAATGAGTATAAACAATTCCTATGAATACTATCAGCTGAGTTTGGTATGATGGAGAGATTATAGTAGCTGTTTGAATGATACATGTCAATTACCAATCAGATGAACTGGCTTATTTTCATCCAATACATATATACCAGAAACTATGTATAATTGTTGATATTTATCTCTCATTGTGTAAAGAATTTTGTAAATATTGTAGAGAGAATGTTATTGTTAGTATATAACACATGCTAATAGATAGTAGAGATAATGTGATGGACTTAACACTGATGTAAGGATAGGCGTCCGTGGTGAGTTTTCACCGTGGTGTGTACGTGTGCTCGGTCAGATTTTGTTGCCCATATATGGTGGTGTTGAAAAAGACTTTGTTGCCCGTATATGGTATCGACAAGATATTGTTTCCATATATAGTAAATAAGAGTTTGTTGCCCATACAAATATGGTGTTGTGTGGAAATTGTATGGACAAGCTTTTGTTTCTTATATATGATAATGTGTTGGAAAGATTTTTCCATATATTGAAATTGTGTTGAAGAATTTGTTAACCTTATATAGTATTGGCAAGATTTTTGCTGTCTGTGTATGGTAATGATAAGATTTTTTCCCATATATGGAAATTGCATTGAAAAGATATTGCTAAACATACCAGTATGTGGTGTTAAGATTTAGTTAGCTGGTGAAAATTTTGTTGCCATTATATGGAAATGCCTTGTTAAGATTTGTTGCCCATATATGGTAATGTATTAAGAAGATTTTGTCCATATATGGTGTTGTGTTATGTCCACAATCACTGAGCAGTCATAGTCTGTGTTTTATCTGTCTTTCAATGGAAACTGAACCTAAATATGTATGAAAATAAAAACAGCAACATGATAACTGGCTTGGGTTTTCTTTCTCTACCAAATTCCTTTAATGTGCCGTATCTCCTTTGTACCTATCTTATGTAGGAAACACCGGACCATATCCACAGGATTTAAATGTGTCAATTTGGTATTTTCAGAGGAAAATTAATGCTTCAGACTTCAAAATTCTTAAAACAGTTTTATTCATTTGCCAAGACATGACTAACGTGTTTACCAGAAGGGCTTGCATCATCCCTAATTTTGTTTCGGATTAAATCATTTTCTCAGAATCCAGATACACTGATGAACCTAGCAAAGCCTTTTGGTGACATCAACCTTCTCAAGGTTTTGGTCAGAGAATCTTTGATGTCATCGACCTTCTCAAGGTTTTTGGTCAGAGAATCTTTGATGTCATCGACCTTCTCAAGGTTTTTGGTCAGAGAATCTTTGATGTCATCGACCTTCTCAAGGTTTTTGGTCAGAGAATCTTTGATGTCATTAACCTTCTCAAGGTTTTTGGTCAGAGAATCTTTGATGTCATTAACCTTCTCAAGGTTTTTGGTCAGAGAATCTTTGATGTCATCGACATTCTAAATATATACATATTGATAATATGAATATGAAGTCATCAAAAAAAATGGAAAAAGTCAGTAGAGGCAAAGATCAAGATGGCTGCTATCTTGGATGTCTGTTCAAAATAAATATAAGTAAGACATACACAGTGTGGTATCTGATTAATGGTCACCATTTATACAAAATTGGTTTCCCTTCCCCTATGGATGCTTCTGACCAGATTTAATAATTGAAAAATCTTGATCTACTTTTAATATAATATGCGGCAAATGGTGTTAAAATATAAAACAGTGGTGATTGAGTTATCATTGAGGCGTTCAGTGTCCAGATATTTGGCCAATATTCTTTTATGATAATTGGCTAATTTGATATACAGTAATTATATAAGTCCAAGGATATACACAAACACATAGAAAAAAAAAGAACAAAGTCTTCAAAATTTGGTTTTAGATTTATTCCTTTTTTCTGTGTGATTATTTTCAAAATAACCTCACTGAACATAACAAACATCTATAACACAGGATAGGAGAAACTCGCCTACTAGGAGGCTAGTTATACAAAAAACCTTCTCCGTACAAATTACAAATATTTCAATCACCTGATAATAGATGTAAACTAAAGTTTTAAGTAGTTTATATGAGCAACAATATGGCATACAAATTAAATAGGATTGATGAGGAGAAAACTGAACAAATGTCAATCTAAATGGTTTTGAAAATATCTAAATTATTTTTTAAGAACAGTACATGTATTATAAATTTGAAAACATGAATCTTCATACTCGAGTAAGAGCTGTATTATCGATCTTGATTAAGACTAAATGAAAATGCCCCAGAGCTCAACTTCATGATGAGAAAGTATGCAGAGCTCGTTCATGATGAGAAAGTATCCAGAGCTCGTTCATGACCAGAAAGTATGCAGAGCTCGTTCATGACGAGAAAGTATGCAGAGCTCGTTCATGACGAGAAAGTATGTAGAGCTCGTTCATGACGAGAAAGTATGCAGAGCTCGTTCATGACTAGAAAGTATGTAGAGCTCGTTCATGACTAGAAAGTATGTAGAGCTCGTTCATGACGAGAAATATGTAGAGCTCGTTCATGACGAGAAAGTATGCAGAGCTCATTCATGACGAGAAAGTATGCAGAGCTCGTTCATGATGAGAAAGTATGCAGAGCTTGTTCATGACAAGAAAGTATGCAGAGCTCGTTCATGACGAGAAAGTATACAGAGCTCGTTCATGACGAGAAAGTATGCAGAGCTCGTTCATGATGAGTAAATCAAATCACCAAGCAAACATGTCATTAATTTGTTAAAAATTAAGAGGATGGTTCATATGATTTTAAAATAAAGGGAAATTTGTTACCCGAGGGTCACGAGATATTTATAGAACTTTCTGACATCTTTATTATTAATGCCAGTACCCAAAACGGATCACAGCCTGAACATTTCAATAAGTTTCACTTCAAATGAATATTTTTTTGTAAGCACACAGGTACCATTACTTCAGAATGATTTGCGGAATTTGTATGAATAGAGTATTTCTATTAAAAATGTAGCTATATTTCAAACCTTAAACTCAAGAAATAAAATCTATTCCAAGGAAAAATTATGTATGGGTACACGTTCTAAGAATATATAACTTTAAACATTGATTTTGGTGGACAATTGTATATTTAATATTTATAGTTTTTTGAAATGTGATCTGTTTTAGGTACCAATTCATGGTCCTCTTGTCTAAATGTATAAATCAATGGTAAAATCATTTAGTTTAAATTTCATACCAGTAATGTTCCTATGTCTTTTCGAAAGATGTTTGATTTGGACAAAAATTTTATTCAAATGAATTTTACAAAAGTAGGTCCAATTAAATATTATCAAAATGAAGGATATAAAGATTGGTATGGCTGGTTGGAGATTCTTTTTCTGTCATAGGAATTTAATAATGATTGATACAGATCGAGACTTATTGATTGATGGAAGTAATTATTCTATACACACTTGATGATAGTAAATGTCAAAATACATATTACTCTAGTAACCTTTCAACTCAATTATGATACATGATTATTTAAAGCTCTATATAGTTTCCATTTGATGAACATTCTGGATACTCTTAATAACATTTGTTCATGAGCATGAATTATACTTCTAAAAGCAAAAGAATTATTACAAATAACAAAATTGGTACAGCAAAGCTAATTAACAAACCATGTTTTTATCATTTACAGGAGTATTTCAGCAGTATATCTAGAGTTACCTCCCCTTAAAATTGCCAGCTGTAATTCAAACATCATGTTATATAGATTTACGTGTAACCATAGTTATCCTGTAACTGTAATAAAGATTTACTTGTTACTATAGTTATCCTGTAATTGTAATAAAGATTTACTTGTTACCATAGTTATCCTATAATTGTAATAAAGATTTACTTGTTACCATATTTATCCTGTAACTGTAATAAAGATTTACTTGTTACCATAGTTATCCTATAATTGTAATAAAGATTTACTTGTTATCATAGTTATCCTGTAACTGTAATAAAGATTTACTTGTTACCATAGTTATCCTGTAACTGTAATAAAGATTTACTTGTTACCATAGTTATCCTGTAATTGTAATAAAGATTTACTTGTTACCATAGTTATCCTGTAATTGTAATAAAGATTTACTTGTTACCATATTTATCCTGTAATTGTAATAAAGATTTACTTGTTACCATATTTATCCTGTAATTGTAATAAAGATTTACTTGTTACCATAGTTATCCTGTAATTGTAATAAAGATTTACTTGTTACCATAGTTATCCTGTAATTGAGATAATTATCCAGGGGGACAGAACATCAACTTTGACACAATGTCGGGGGTGGGCTTGTTACAGGACAATAAAACAGCATTTTTCCTGAAGAACTGTAATTTACTGTGTATTGCCTACACAAGCCGAAACAATTGTTTTATAATTAAAAGTCTATGATAGATAGCCCACTCTAGTGCACTGCCTATGGGATACCTGAACGCATATTATATAGTCCACAGTTTTCATGTTTCTTGGAAGAGATTTTGTCAGATAATCCACTCAGACAGTCCCCTTCATCAGATAACCGGCAGAAGGCATTCTCAAATTTCATAGACCACAGACAATACACAGACTGTACAAGATATGGGTGGGCTTATTGACAGACATGGTCACATCACTGGATACATACAGAATACCATTTCAATTCTTTCTTGTATAGTAAACATCTCCACGAAAAAAGTAGACTTGGTTGTCAATCGAAATAAGGAGATAACATTCAAGAATGATTGAATGGTGTATAATTAATTTAATAAATACTTATTATTGGCTTTTTGATAATATTATATTTATCATAATAATTTATTTAAAAGAAATTTTTATAAATATATAAGTACGGGTGATAATATTTAGAATTTAGCATTTAAAAATAATGCCCAAAATCATTGTTTTCTGTACTTCAACAATATTAGAGGTTCAACTCGGTGAGAAACTTTAATTGACAGGTGTCGTATGTCGACACAAAAACGTCGGATAATAAATCGGCCGGCCTGCAGCATCCTATGACATATAGTAGTGTTTTCAGGTGATTCACGCTATTTTAAAGCAGTAATATTCCTGACGATTTAAACATTATAAAGATACAATGGTATCTTATCAGTCTAAGATCATCTGTCTAGCTGTACAAGTTTGGAATCATTTTTTTGATTCCAGGTTTTTACCTAGAAACAATATCTACAGCCCAACCAATGAGGCTTCACTCTGATGTATTTCATCAAATGTTTTCTGTTTGGTGTGTTAAAAGTTTAGAACCCGGGACTTTGGAACAAATTCTGAACCCATAGTCAATAAATATGTAATAGAATCTTCATAATAAATTACATATAAATAGACCATGGGTTCAGAATTTGTGCCAATTCCTTGTGGGTTAACACATCAGTTTACAGACAAATGAAAAACACAGTTTTTTCTTCACCTTAATTTATAAACCTGTCAAACTTAAATTTAAGAACACTTGCATAGCTTTTGTTAGTTTTTATAAATAGAATCAAAACTTATATAGCACAAATTAAACAGCTAAAAACAATTATCTGAACTTCTACAAACAGTAAGTTGATAAAAATATATTGCAGATTTGGTGTAACCATAAATAAATCTATAACTTAACAAGTGCTTGGAAAACAAGAAAATGAAAATATTTCACAAATAATAATTGTGTCACATATCAGGCAAAACAGAAAAATTAAACAATACTCTTGTCACATCAGGTGAAACAGAAAAATTAAACAATAATCGGGTCACATTAGACGAAACAGAAAAATTAAACAATAATCAACAGTCTCTAATCAAACATTCAGACATATATCTGTACCAAGCATACTGTATATTAGAAAAAGATTTTTCTTTAATTAATTATAAGATCGGCCACCGTTCTACAGTGGAGTTTGGAAACTTACTGATGGAATGCAAAACTCTTACTAATGTAGTAGTATTATTTTACCTTGCAATTTTTAAGAAAAAGAAATAAAACTTCCTTGGACAAAATGTATTTTTGGAGTTCAAATTTCATCAATTGATAATTTACAAAGTCCCGAAGGAAAATTTCATCTGTAAAAATGGTTGATCCTAAAGTTAAAATAAAAATATTCAATATATTTCAATGTTTTGGAGCAAGGTCATTGTTGATGAATAAAATTATTTATCAACATCATAAGCAAATTTCTGAATGTAACGATAATTTCTACACGAACAAATATATTATGACATGTTTATAGGCAAAAACGTTATATATACATTATTGTATCACAGTGAAAATACATTGTTGTATTTGTGTATCAAGCTAAAAATAACATACTAGCAGCAGACATGTACAAGCTTTCTCACTGGTAACACGGGGGCCTGTGTACAGGGATTGAGAAATGAACTATGGATATTGATAAGGGATACACCTATATCCAACTTAGTCACAAAATGAACAGACACACCTTACAGGTCAATAACTTTAGATTAAAACAAAGAGTTGCTCTTCCAATTTGAATTGGAAGTACATTTTCCCATGTTTATGGTATTTTCGTATCATATTTCAAGGTTTTTCAAGACCACAGAATAGTATTCAAGACTTTTCAAGACTAAAAGTGAGTTTAATAAATTTCAAAACCACACACAACAATATTCTGTGTGAGGACACGGCCCACTGGTCACGTCCTGTGTGAGGACATGACCCACTGTTCATATTCTGTGTGAGGACACGGCCCACTGGTCACGTCCTGTGTGAGGACACGGCCCACTGGTCACGTCCTGTGTGAGGACAAGACCCACTGCATGGTCACATCCTGTGTGAGGACACGGCCCACTGGTCATATTCTGTGTGAGGACACGGCCCACTGGTCATATTCTGTGATAGGACACGGACCACTAGTCATATTCTGTGATAGGACACGGCCCACTGGTCACGTCCTGTGTGAGGACACGGCCCACTGGTCACGTCCTGTGTGAGGACACGACCCACTGGTCATATTCTGTGTGAGGACACGGCCCACTGGTCATATTCTGTGTGAGGACACGGCCCACTGGTCACGTCCTGTGTGAGGACACGGCCCACTGGTCATATTCTGTGTGAGGACACGGCCCACTGGTCATATTCTGTGTGAGGACACGGCCCGCTGGTCACCAGTAAGATAATATAACACTGCGATGCTGTATGTACACAAATTATATACAAGGAATTCTGTATAACATGAAACGCTTGGTGTGTATAAACTTTCGTTATTTTTTGTGTGGTTGCTATGGAACTACAAATATAAATATAACAAATATTGTTTTATATATTATTGTTACATTATTTTTGCATTACAGTTTGTAGCCATGACATATTTTGAAAGCTCAAAATCAGGAAAGAAAGTCCACACTAACATTTCATGCTGTACAGTGGAGAACTGTTTTACAGTGAACACAATGAGAACATCTACATCCCTGTCATTTATAACCAATTCATTAAACCTGATGATTAGAAATAATTCTATTCACAAGAAAACTGGAGACAGAATGTGAATGTTTAAAATTTGCAGGATCAAGTGAATTTTTTTTATTGGTATAAAAACACCATGTTTCAAACTCAATTTTGTTAGCTGTAGTAGAAAGATCACTGAGGATTTCAGAATGAAATTATTGGAAAAAAAAGAATGAATGACTTTTAGTTCAGGAAATAATCAACAAGGAGTGTGATGGTGAAAAGATGTATCAAACACAGCCAAACCTCTGTATCTCGAAGTCAGCTCGGGTAGTGAAAACACTTATCACATGAATTCAACCGAGTATGCTTTACGTAAAATATTTACTGATTAAACTGAATTTATACTTCGAGTTATCAGACAACTAAGTTTGATTGGAGAGGTGTATTGTATGATTCTTTGCATGATTCTAACAAACAAATAGTAATGTTTGTTGAGAAATCATGTATTCTTCATATACTGACCTTGTCACCAGTGTTTGGAACTGATTTACTTGACAATGTTCACATCAAGAAATAAAATGATTTTAAATGACAGGGTTTTGGTAGCAAAATTTTGGCACACACAAAAAATAGGGTATTAATGAAAGTAGTTATTTGTCCTATATATATCCAAAAACAAATTCAAATCATCTCAGACATCTGTAAACTGTTGTGTTAGGCATCAATCTTAGACTATATATAAAACTAACTATGGCTGTCTTGTCCCTCGGAATCTGATTCATTCTACCAGTTGGTCATTAAAACCTCACATTCGAGGATAATCCGATTTATATTTGTAGATTTTAAAAAGTTTGAAATGCCTGTGATAAAAATCTTGTTTGAAAGCCAGGAGAAATGATTATACAAAGGACATTACATGATTTTCTATTTTGTATAAGATCGATTAAGATTATCAAGCTGAGTGAAGTAAGTCCAATGATAGGGCACTGTTTTCAAACTATATCTCATTCTTTGGTGATAAAATAATAGGAACCTACAGGAACAGCCACAAGGGTTATTACACATCCATAACAAATGTAATGAGTGTCACCTCAATGATAACAGGGTGGTTATGTAATGAGTGTCACCTCAATGATAACAGGGTAGTTATGTAATGAGTGTCACCTCAATGATAACAGGGTGGTTATGTAATGAGTGTCACCTCAATGATAACAGGGTGGTTATGTAATGAGTGTCACCTCAATGATAACAGGGTGGTTATGTAATGAGTGTCACCTCAATGATAACAGGGTAGTTATGTAATGAGTGTCACCTCAATGATAACAGGGTGGTTATGTAATGAGTGTCACCTCAATGATAACAGGGTGGTTATGTAATGGGTGTCACCTCAATGATAACAGGGTGGTTATGTGATGGGTGTTATAACACTGATAACAGGGTAGTTATGTAATGAGTGTCACCTCAATGATAACAGGGTAGTTATGTAATGAGTGTCACCTCAATGATAACAGGGTAGTTATGTAATGAGTGTCACCTCAATGATAACAGGGTGGTTATGTAATGAGCGTCACCTCAATGATAACAGGGTGGTTATGTAATGAGTGTCACCTCAATGATAACAGGGTGGTTATGTAATGAGTGTCACCTCAATGATAACAGGGTGGTTATGTAATGAGTGTCACCTCAATGATAACAGGGTGGTTATGTGATGGGTGTTATTACACTGATAACAGTGTAGTTATGTTATGGATGTTATGACACTGATAACAGGGTAGTTATGTGATGGGTGTTATGACACTGATAACAGGGTAGTTATGTGATGTGTTATGACACTGATAACAGGGTAGTTATGTGATGGGTGTTATAACACTGATAACAGGGTAGCTATGTTATGGGTGTTATGACACTGATAACAGGGTAGTTATGTGATGGGTGTTATAACACTGATAACAGGGTAGTTATGTGATGGGTGTTATGTCACTGATAACAGGGTAGTCATGTTTGGGTGTTATGACACTGAGAACACGGTAGTTATGTAATGGGTGTTATGACACTGAGAACACGGTAGTTATGTAATGGGTGTTATGACACTGATAACAGGGTTGTTATTTTATGGGTATTATGACACTGATAACAGGTAACTATGTGAAAATTATTTGCCGTCTTCAAGACTTCAATTAAATAATGGCTACTATTTCTCAACAGAGTATGTAATGAACAACATCAGTATAATATGACTACAAAACTATTTAAAACACAATCACAGGTATAAAGTTTACAAACACGGTGAGGAATATACATAATCATAAAAATAATCTTGAAAATTCATGGCATAAATAAAGAATGTAATACACAGCATGAACAGATCTAGCGAAACCAAATCTGTTCCGCTCGGCCTTCAGCACATTGAGTCTTTTTCTCCTGTATCCCATTTCTGTACTGTTGGTTTGAGGTAATGGGGAAATCCCTCTGATGTTGGCGGAATCCAATAAGAATTCAGCTTACAAAACTCAGCTGGCCTTTGAGGTCATGTGACATGATTGTCAATTGCTACAATTGCAGAGAACCAATCAGAAATCAGCTTAGAATATAAGCTTGATGTCTAGTGATGTTCCTGCACTCCTCTCATATCGCATTGGTATAGTGGTCTGACAGACGTGTGTAACAAGTGTTTTCATTGGACGAGAAATTGAGCTAGAGAGGTTATTTATGCAAAGGTCGTGCAGCAAAAATTCAAAGCAAATAAGTTCATCAAGTTCAAAGGTCACAGCATGAGATAATAAGTTCAAAATGCACACAACATCAACTTAGCTAGTACAACTGTATCTTAGATATTCCGTTCCCTTAATTATGCACAAATATATAGGCATAAAAAGTGTACAAATAAAAAAACTCAAAGTTTTTAACTATCACATAAATCAACTCAAATCTATACTGAAAGTTTCATGCCAATAAAACAACTACAACAATTAAGTTATGAAACAAGTTTGACTTGATCTAAATTTGATAAAGAACGCTCTCTTTTAAAATTCATTTAAGTTTTTAGATTTCTATATCATACCTTAGTAATCGTCATGTTCAACAAAAATTCAAAAAGATAAACTTGTGGGTAATGTTATTAATATTCAAATCAAGATGAACATGTTGTTTTTACACAAATAAAATGTAACTTGGTTACAAAGTGATTTCCTTCTCCTTCTGAGCTTCAGTAAATTTGCTCGACATTGTTTTTAATTATCTTTTTAGCCATGAAGCATTAGTTTTAAGAGAACCAAAAATTGAACACAAGATAAACTGCAGAAAAATCACTCTAATCATTACCATGGCTGTACTCATACCGTATACCATGAACAAAGTTCGTGTTTTCCATCAGTAATGCCATATAGCTCAGGACTGAATATTTCTAAATTCCTTCACTTTTGGAAATAACTCAAAAAGATAAACTTTAATGCCCTTTTTATGTGGATGAATGTCAGAATAGATTGATTCAGCAGACAGATTTACTTAAGCAGTTTGTTATTTCCAATTACTTAAATTAATATGCATCTTTAGCTGTAAAATGAATTTAGTCATTTTGAAGAAAAATATTTCAAATGAATAGAAGATGATTAGATCCAGCCAATGTTACACGTGGGAGAGTATAACTGGACCCAAGCCTCTCACAATGATTAAGGGACATCATCATTTGTTTCTTTTTGTTTTGGCATTCATATTGACTATAAACACCATGACTAGTACATCAAGGAGACTAAAACACAGATGAGATTTCTGTCCTAACAAGACGGGGGGGGGGGGGGGGGGGGGGGGCAAACAAATTATAATTTAGATGTGAACACTGCAATATTGGAATAATGTTAACTAATCAGTCATGTGATATCACGATTACCTCCCTTGGTTAGTGTAGCACAGGGGCAAGAAATTATATTCGTTAAATAATTGTGTTATATCTCGATTACCTCCCTTGGCTAGTGTAGCACAGGGGCAAGAAATTATATTCATTAAATAATTGTGTGATTTCTCATCTTAGGTTAAATGGCTCTTGTATCTCTAAGAAATAAAGTTTTGCCCCTGTGTAAAGTTTTATTATCACAATTAGCTTCACAAGGACAATTAAAAATGAGCACTTCAACATTTTTGATCATCGTATCATCTGTCACTACTGTGAGTATGCTTATATCTACTTAGTAGAAAGTCCATACATCAAACCAGCCTAAAATGTTATACAGAAATATAAAAGTCATATTTTTTAAAATATGCCACTTTTTCTAATTGAGGTCAATGCACCAAGAACTCCACCCCCAGACGCTCCTCCTCCAAATATTGTTGCAGCAGATTTTGACTTGGAAGCCTCAGCTCCGCCCTCTGGTGGGGCGGCAATTGTCACAAGATTATCAACAGAAGATGACTGAGTCGGTGACACAGACACTTTAGGAATCGCACCTTTCTGTGAAGTGTTTTTCTTCTCGTTAAGTTGTTCCGGTAATGACACCACAGAGTCTGTCCTTTGGCCCATTTTCCCGAGATAACCATACAGTGAAAAACCTGTGTTTTTGATACGATTGAGGAGATTTCCCTCCTGGTAGTCCACACCCGCCAATGAATGAGTCCTCTCCGGTGATGTTTTTGTTGGAGAACTGGTTGTCAAGGCAACACCAGTTCCAGAGGATGAAGTCACTGTTACGGCTTGTGCTTTTGACTTTGACAAATCAAAGTGAGACTCGGACACCAAACAGCCCGATGTTCGTGACGCCTGGCTGGCTCCTGATGTATTGACTTTCTTGTCAGAAGAACTCGCAAAGTCACGCTCATTTAAGATGGCTGCTAGTCCCAGCGACATGCTATAGGTCGTCGTTCCGCTCGACTGAACCATTGAAGTGAGCCGAGGTGTTGAAGATTTTGTTGATGTTGATCTACAAAAAAAAAAATCATTTTTTTGATTCTGTATTTAAAAATAAGAAATTTCTCAACATATATTAGCTATTGAAAATAAGTAAATATTCAATAGTGATCTCATTTTGCTAAATCAATTTTTATGTGAACTTTATATGTACTGACAAACAATACGTTCAATACCGCAGTACCAGTATTTGACAAATACAGTATATAGTTGGTATATTTGAGAGGAATTCAATTTCACCATATTCCCCATCATTAATATATGTATTTTTCTATATAATATGATCGATTTAGAAAGTTTACTGCAGAATGTTTATAAAAGTGTGCTTGCACAAAATTTAATATCCTTGAACTAGGTCAGACAGAGCAACCACGAAATATATTGACCCTTTGAAATTGATAAATAAGGTTAATAAGTCACAAGCAAAAGGCTGAACTTAACAAACTCTACGCTGCCTAAATGGCTATAACACTACAGACTAGGTCTGACCCTACAGACCGTCCTAATACATTAGTACTCTCAATAGTAGGATATATCAGCTGGCCAAGCCATGTAACATAAATAGAGCTATATACTTGTTTAGTTCAATGACATTTTGAATTCTTGCAGGAATTGTAATCTACAGGTAGATTTATTTTCCTGACTTTTGGGTGAAAATTTGTGCGGGGTGAAAAATTTAGTGATTTTCATTTAAAATGGAAGCATCAAATTTTAATGAATTAAAAATTTCACAATCTGGCTATTGGGGATATCTTATCTTTTTGAATTAGTAAGAGACTTGTTCTGAACAGTTCAGCCAGATTTGATAACTCTTTATGCTTATAACGACAACCATGTTTTTTTGTTATCATGTAACATATCATCTGTTATATATATAAACAATTATAAATGTCAAAATAACCTTTAATGAGTGGCTGTATCATCTCCCAAGAGAATTTACAACAAGTTCGCAAATAGCGTGTAAACAGTATTATAAGACAAAATAAATTATCAAAAAAATTAAATGTTTTCACAATCTTTGTAGTTACATATTAAACAAAAGAATAAACTTATGAAGAACATGAGAGTCAGCCATCATCGTACACCTGTAATTAGTTCACCTATAGTAGAAATAGTCAATTACTCTGGATCCTCCTGTGAAAATTCAATATGATAAATGCTGATGTAGTTTATAATACTGAAATTTACCAAACAACTCTAAACCAAGCCATTAGCATATAAAGCGTATAACTATCAGGTACCAAACATGCATGCATTACTGAATTAAACATGTTAATGAAGAAAAGACTTCAGGGAAAAACGTGGTACTTTTACTGTGAGTGACATCACAAATCAAATCATGCTTCTCAGGGCAGAGGCAGCTCTGTGTCCATCAAAAAAGGTGCATGCACTATAAACAGCTAAGACCACAACTGTGATTATGTAATCTGAAGTTGTGAAGTTACATCAAAGCAGACAGCCGTAAGAGCCTTACTAAACCATGACATTTTGTAATACTGGTCAATTGTAGCTTGTTGATGGGGAATTAAAATAAAAAAAACTTTTTGAGTTGGAATTATACATATTAGTAGAACTTCTACAGATTTTCAAAAAAAAAAACATTTTTTTTTCTCTCTCTTTCTTTCCAACATCATTTAGCCTATCATATATATATTTCCACTACTGTGTATCTGTGAATTGGATGAGCTAACAGATATGGTACGTTTTGAGTGGTGAAATGTCAGTTTGGATGGTATACAGATTCTTTCTGATTGAGAAACTTGTAGCGAGGTACTATGATGCTGTTAGGGAAGGTTTGGAAGGAGAGGAAGTGTGGGCCATACATTTAGATACAGGGAGCTACAATTGACTAGGTTTTTTTCTTTTTTCTTCTTTGGCCTTGGGATGAAATTTTGAAAATTCCAATTCAATAGCAATTGATTGCCATAAGTCAACTTACTCTATACATTCTACGTCAGAGTCAAGCTCCGATTCCTCCTCACTGTAAACAAATGATGGCACATTATCACTACAGTACTGCCATCTAGTGGTCAGAATCTTAAGGAAGGGGAGACAACTAACATCTTTGAATAATTGTGCAGAAAAAAAACTTTCTAAAAATGTCCATGCATTTAATAACTGGTACAAACATGAAGCAGAAAATTTCATGTCTACTGGTAGGGCTTAGTCCGACTCTAAAATTAATGTAATAGCTAAAACTGAAATCAAGATAAATCATCAAATCAACAGAAATTTGTAACAGAAATAAACTGCAATATTAAAAATATTTCAAAAAGTGTTTCACGAAAACAACAATATGGCACATACATCACATGACTGGATTGGAATCAGAAACAATAAGGTAGAATCGTAAACAGCGACGACAACACCGAAGCTCACTTACCCGACAAGTTGTGTTGGATGTTTCACTGTGGAGTTTGTGTAGGTGTTTATTGTGGAACTCTCCTGGAATCTCTTGTAGCACTCTCCGTTATCCTCGTAATCCTCTGTAACATACCAGACATTTTATGACTCTCGATGTGAGAGGAAAACGTGATATAAAGAATCATGTGACATCAACCAAAATACTGGTTTTCTTTGATAACAGCAACATGTGATCATTAGTTGTTATCATTCATCAAGTTATTATTTGTCTGTGAACCTCCTGATGTGATAATCTTTTAAAAAATTTTAACTGACATTTTCTGTTTCCCATTCCTTTATACTGACATTTTCAGTTTTCTATTTCTCTATACTGACATTTTCTGTTTCCCATTCCTTTATACTGACATTTTCAGTTTTCTATTTCTCTATACTGACATTTTCTGTTTCCCATTCCTTTATACTGACTTTTTCTGTTTCCCATTCCTTTAAAATGACATTTTCTGTTTCCCATTCCTTTAAACTGACATTTTTTGTTTCCCATTCCTTTATACTGACATTTTGTTTCCCATTCCTTTATACCGACATTTTCTGTTTCCCATTCATTAAAAAGACATACCATCTTCCTCTAAGTCACTAAGATTGTACACTTCTTCATTCAGTTCCAGTTTCCTCTCGCCCTTAATTTGAACCCCTGGACGAGACTCAAAGATTCCTCCCAGGTGGGGCGTGGCCAGCTGTTGCCAATGGCGCAGAGTGACAGAACCTGGGGTCAAAGCAAAAGGTCAAACCTTTATATGGTAATAATTTACACAAACACTCTAATCACACCATGTGACAGTTTTAAGGTGATGGTTTCTGAAATTCTCACAGATTTATACAGATTAAAAAACTTTATCAAAAACATCTATATCCGAAACAAAAGGCATTCTCTTCAACTGATTTGAATACAGACTTTCAAATTTTAACAGCAATAATTGGGAAAAGAATGGACTGAAAGGTTACATTGTCAATGATTACTGATTTGGATTACCTTGGATATATCTACAGAACTTCAACAGAAATAGCAGCTTAACATGTGTAGTTTTAAGGTATATGTGTGTCATAAGTCCCTATTTAATTTACTTTTCCTGGGATTATAAATTGAACATCCAAAATTTCACTTATGGAAATTCCAGTAAGTGGACAAGGATTGCTACAGTGCTAAAACTCCTACCCTCTAGTGGCTTGATGATCTTAAGTTTCTCCGGGAGTCGATAGTGTGAGCTGTTACTTCCTGGATAAGAAAACTGGGAGAATCCAGATCGGAAACTTCCAGTGGAAAGTGTACTGTCTGGAGTTGGACACATCCCGGGGGTATCAGTTGATTCCTGGGCATCTGACTTACCGGTATCAGATCTGGATATCAAAGATAAACAAATAAATTATACATACAAGATGCTACAATGTAATATGTTAAAAGGCTCATGAAAATATCATATATTACATTGACAAGAGTGTGAGATTACATTTATCATAAACCTGGTACATGTAACTCATATTCATGAGAAAATAAGGGGGGGGGGGGGGGGGGGGGGGGGGGGAATCAAAAATTCGAATAAGATCGGCGCACTGCATATTTGTGATATATACGATGTCAACTAAAATTCAAACTTAACAACCTGAAGAACAAGTTTCATAACACAAGGTTTAAAATTTATGCCATCAAATGAGATTTTATAAAAAAATCATATATTGTGTGATGCAATTTTTATTTTTCATCAAATTTATATAAACATATTAGTAATATACTGGTAATAACCAGGTATAAATGTCCATTACCCCGTCCTTACCTGTGGTAATAACCAGGTATAAATGTCCATTACCCTGTCCCTACCTGTAGTAATAACCAGGTATAAATGTCCATTACCCCGTCCCTACCTGTGGTAATAACCAGGTATAAATGTCCATTACCCTGTCCCTACCTGTAGTAATAACCAGGTATAAATGTCCATTACCCCGTCCCTACCTGTGGTAATAACCAGGTATAAATGTCCATTACCCTGTCCCTACCTGTAGTAATAACCAGGTATAAATGTCCATTACACCGTCCCTACCTGTAGTAATAACCAGGTATAAATGTCCATTACACCGTCCCTACCTGTGGTAATAACCAGGTATAAATGTCCATTACCCTGTCCCTACCTGTAGTAATAACCAGGTATAAATGTCCATTACCCTGTCCCTACCTGTGGTAATAACCAGGTATAAATGTCCATTACCCCGTCCCTACCTGTGGTAATAACCAGGTATAAATGTCCATTACCCCGTCCCTACCTGTGGTAATAACCAGGTATAAATGTCCATTACCCTGTCCCTACCTGTGGTAATAACCAGGTATAAATGTCCATTACCCCCGTCCCTACCTGTAGTAATAACCAGGTATAAATGTCCATTCCCCCGTCCCTACCTGTGGTAATAACCAGGTATAAATGTCCATTACCCTGTCCCTACCTGTAGTAATAACCAGGTATAAATGTCCATTACCCCGTCCCTACCTGTAGTAATAACCAGGTATAAATGTCCATTACCCTGTCCCTACCTGTAGTAATAACCAGGTATAAATGTCCATTACCCCGTCCCTACCTGTAGTAATAACCAGGTATAAATGTCCATTACCCCGTCCCTACCTGTAGTAATAACCAGGTATAAATGTCCATTACCCCGTCCCTACCTGTAGTAATAACCAGGTATAAATGTCCATTACCCTGTCCCTACCTGTAGTAATAACCAGGTATAAATGTCCATTACCCCGTCCCTACCTGTAGTAATAACCAGGTATAAATGTCCATTACCCTGTCCCTACCTGTGGTAATAACCAGGTATAAATGTCCATTACCCCGTCCCTACCTGTAGTAATAACCAGGTATAAATGTCCATTACCCTGTCCCTACCTGTGGTAATAACCAGGTATAATGTCCATTACCCTGTTTCTACCTGTGGTAATAACCAGGTATAAATGTCCATTACCCTGTCCCTACCTGTGGTAATAACCAGGTATAATGTCCATTACCCTGTTTCTACCTGTGGTAATAACCAGGTATAAATGTCCATTACCCTGTCCCTACCTGTGGTAATAACCAGATATAAATGTCCATTACCCTGTCCCTACCTGTGGTAATAACCAGGTATAAATGTCCATTACCCCGTCCCTACCTGTGGTAATAACCAGGTATAAATGTCCATTACCCCGTCCCTACCTGTGGTAATAACCAGGTCTAAATGTCCATTACCCCGTCCCTACCTGTGGTAATAACCAGGTCTAAATGTCCATTACCCCGTCCCTACCTGTAGTAATAACCAGGTATAAATGTCCATTCCCCCGTCCCTACCTGTGGTAATAACCAGGTATAAATGTCCATTACCCTGTCCCTACCTGTGGTAATAACCAGGTATAATGTCCATTACCCTGTTTCTACCTGTGGTAATAACCAGGTATAAATGTCCATTACCCTGTCCCTACCTGTAGTAATAACCAGGTATAAATGTCCATTACCCCGTCCCTACCTGTAGTAATAACCAGGTATAAATGTCCATTACCCTGTCCCTACCTGTGGTAATAACCAGGTATAAATGTCCATTACCCCGTCCCTACCTGTAGTAATAACCAGGTATAAATGTCCATTACCCTGTCCCTACCTGTGGTAATAACCAGGTATAATGTCCATTACCCTGTTTCTACCTGTGGTAATAACCAGGTATAAATGTCCATTACCCTGTCCCTACCTGTGGTAATAACCAGGTATAATGTCCATTACCCTGTTTCTACCTGTGGTAATAACCAGGTATAAATGTCCATTACCCTGTCCCTACCTGTGGTAATAACCAGATATAAATGTCCATTACCCTGTCCCTACCTGTGGTAATAACCAGGTATAAATGTCCATTACCCCGTCCCTACCTGTGGTAATAACCAGGTATAAATGTCCATTACCCCGTCCCTACCTGTAGCAATAACCAGGTATAAATGTCCATTACCCTGTCCCTACCTGTGGTAATAACCAGGTCTAAATGTCCATTACCCCGTCCCTACCTGTAGTAATAACCAGGTATAAATGTCCATTCCCCCGTCCCTACCTGTGGTAATAACCAGGTATAAATGTCCATTACCCTGTCCCTACCTGTAGTAATAACCAGGTATAAATGTCCATTACCCCGTCCCTACCTGTAGTAATAACCAGGTATAAATGTCCATTACCCTGTCCCTACCTGTAGTAATAACCAGGTATAAATGTCCATTACCCCGTCCCTACCTGTAGTAATAACCAGGTATAAATGTCCATTACCCTGTCCCTACCTGTAGTAATAACCAGGTATAAATGTCCATTACCCCGTCCCTACCTGTAGTAATAACCAGGTATAAATGTCCATTACCCCGTCCCTACCTGTAGTAATAACCAGGTATAAATGTCCATTACCCCGTCCCTACCTGTAGTAATAACCAGGTATAAATGTCCATTACCCTGTCCCTACCTGTGGTAATAACCAGGTATAAATGTCCATTACCCCGTCCCTACCTGTAGTAATAACCAGGTATAAATGTCCATTACCCTGTCCCTACCTGTGGTAATAACCAGGTATAATGTCCATTACCCTGTTTCTACCTGTGGTAATAACCAGGTATAAATGTCCATTACCCTGTCCCCACCTGTGGTAATAAGCAGGTATAATGTCCATTACCCTGTTTCTACCTGTGGTAATAACCAGGTATAAATGTCCATTACCCTGTCCCTACCTGTGGTAATAACCAGATATAAATGTCCATTACCCTGTTTCTACCTGTGGTAATAACCAGGTATAAATGTCCATTACCCTGTCCCTACCTGTGGTAATAACCAGGTATAAATGTCCATTACCCTGTCCCTACCTGTGGTAATAACCAGGTATAAATGTCCATTACCCTGTTTCTACCTGTGGTAATAACCAGGTATAAATGTCCATTACCCTGTCCCTACCTGTAGTAATAACCAGGTATAAATGTCCATTACCCCGTCCCTACCTGTAGTAATAACCAGGTATAAATGTCCATTACCCTGTCCCTACCTGTGGTAATAACCAGGTATAAATGTCCATTACCCCGTCCCTACCTGTAGTAATAACCAGGTATAAATGTCCATTACCCTGTCCCTACCTGTGGTAATAACCAGGTATAATGTCCATTACCCTGTTTCTACCTGTGGTAATAACCAGGTATAAATGTCCATTACCCTGTCCCTACCTGTGGTAATAACCAGGTATAATGTCCATTACCCTGTTTCTACCTGTGGTAATAACCAGGTATAAATGTCCATTACCCTGTCCCTACCTGTGGTAATAACCAGATATAAATGTCCATTACCCTGTCCCTACCTGTGGTAATAACCAGGTATAATGTCCATTACCCTGTTTCTACCTGTGGTAATAACCAGGTATAAATGTCCATTACCCTGTCCCTACCTGTGGTAATAACCAGGTATAATGTCCATTACCCTGTTTCTACCTGTGGTAATAACCAGGTATAAATGTCCATTACCCTGTCCCTACCTGTGGTAATAACCAGATATAAATGTCTATTACCCTGTCCCTACCTGTGGTAATAACCAGGTATAAATGTCCATTACCCCGTCCCTACCTGTGGTAATAACCAGGTATAAATGTCCATTACACCGTCCCTACCTGTGGTAATAACCAGGTATAAATGTCTATTACACTGTCCCTACCTGTGGTAATAACCAGGTATAAATGTCCCATTACACCGTCCCTACCTGTAGTAATAACCAGGTATCAATGTCCATTACCCTGTTTCTACCTGTGGTAATAACCAGGTATAAATGTCCATTCCCCTGTCCCTACCTGTGGTAATAACCAGGCATAAATGTCCATTACCCTGTCCCTACCTGTAGTAATAACCAGGTATAAATGTCCATTACACCGTCCCTACCTGTGGTAATAACCAGGTATAAATGTCCATTACACCGTCCCTACCTGTGGTAATAACCAGGTATAAATGTCCATTACCCTGTCCCTACCTGTGGTAATAACCAGGTATAAATGTCCATTACACCGTCCCTACCTGTGGTAATAACCAGGTATAAATGTCCATTACCCTGTCCCTACCTGTAGTAATAACCAGGTATAAATGTCTATTACCCCGTCCCTACCTGTAGTAATAACCAGGTATAAATGTCTATTACCCTGTCCCTACCTGTGGTAATAACCAGGTATAAATGTCCATTCCCCGGTCCCTACCTGTGGTAATAACCAGATATAAATGTCCATTACCCTGTCCCTACCTGTGGTAATAACCAGGTATAAATGTCTATTACACCATCCCTACCTGTGGTAATAACCAGGTATAATGTCCATTACCCTGTTTCTACCTGTGGTAATAACCAGGTATAAATGTCCATTCCCCGGTCCCTACCTGTGGTAATAACCAGATATAAATGTCCATTACCCTGTCCCTACCTGTGGTAATAACCAGGTATAAATGTCCATTACCCTGTCCCTACCTGTGGTAATAACCAGGTATAATGTCCATTACCCTGTTTCTACCTGTGGTAATAACCAGGTATAAATATCCATTACCCTGTCCCTACCTGTGGTAATAACCAGGTATAATGTCCATTACCCTGTTTCTACCTGTGGTAATAACCAGGTATAAATGTCCATTACCCTGTCCCTACCTGTGGTAATAACCAGATATAAATGTCCATTACCCTGTCCCTACCTGTGGTAATAACCAGGTATAATGTCCATTACCCTGTTTCTACCTGTGGTAATAACCAGGTATAAATGTCCATTACCCTGTCCCTACCTGTGGTAATAACCAGGTATAATGTCCATTACCCTGTTTTCTACCTGTGGTAATAACCAGGTATAAATGTCCATTACCCTGTCCCTACCTGTGGTAATAACCAGATATAAATGTCTATTACCCTGTCCCTACCTGTGGTAATAACCAGGTATAAATGTCCATTACCCCGTCCCTACCTGTGGTAATAACCAGGTATAAATGTCCATTACACCGTCCCTACCTGTGGTAATAACCAGGTATAAATGTCCCATTACACCGTCCCTACCTGTAGTAATAACCAGGTATCAATGTCCATTACCCTGTTTCTACCTGTGGTAATAACCAGGTATAAATGTCCATTACCCTGTCCCCACCTGTGGTAATAAGCAGGTATAATGTCCATTACCCTGTTTCTACCTGTGGTAATAACCAGGTATAAATGTCCATTACCCTGTCCCTACCTGTGGTAATAACCAGATATAAATGTCCATTACCCTGTTTCTACCTGTGGTAATAACCAGGTATAAATGTCCATTACCCTGTCCCTACCTGTGGTAATAACCAGGTATAAATGTCCATTACCCTGTCCCTACCTGTGGTAATAACCAGGTATAATGTCCATTACCCTGTTTCTACCTGTGGTAATAACCAGGTATAAATGTCCATTACCCTGTCCCTACCTGTAGTAATAACCAGGTATAAATGTCCATTACCCCGTCCCTACCTGTAGTAATAACCAGGTATAAATGTCCATTACCCTGTCCCTACCTGTGGTAATAACCAGGTATAAATGTCCATTACCCCGTCCCTACCTGTAGTAATAACCAGGTATAAATGTCCATTACCCTGTCCCTACCTGTGGTAATAACCAGGTATAATGTCCATTACCCTGTTTCTACCTGTGGTAATAACCAGGTATAAATGTCCATTACCCTGTCCCTACCTGTGGTAATAACCAGGTATAATGTCCATTACCCTGTTTCTACCTGTGGTAATAACCAGGTATAAATGTCCATTACCCTGTCCCTACCTGTGGTAATAACCAGATATAAATGTCCATTACCCTGTCCCTACCTGTGGTAATAACCAGGTATAATGTCCATTACCCTGTTTCTACCTGTGGTAATAACCAGGTATAAATGTCCATTACACCGTCCCTACCTGTGGTAATAACCAGGTATAAATGTCCATTACACCGTCCCTACCTGTGGTAATAACCAGGTATAAATGTCCATTACCCTGTCCCTACCTGTGGTAATAACCAGGTATAAATGTCCATTACACCGTCCCTACCTGTGGTAATAACCAGGTATAAATGTCCATTACCCTGTCCCTACCTGTAGTAATAACCAGGTATAAATGTCTATTACCCCGTCCCTACCTGTAGTAATAACCAGGTATAAATGTCTATTACCCTGTCCCTACCTGTGGTAATAACCAGGTATAAATGTCCATTCCCCGGTCCCTACCTGTGGTAATAACCAGATATAAATGTCCATTACCCTGTCCCTACCTGTGGTAATAACCAGGTATAAATGTCTATTACACCGTCCCTACCTGTGGTAATAACCAGGTATAAATGTCCATTACCCCGTCCCTACCTGTGGTAATAACCAGGTATAAATGTCCATTACCCTGTCCTTACCTGTGCCTTTGTCGTTTCCTATTTTCCTCATCCTCAAAGAAGTCCTCCTCATTGAGTTCATTAGCTCGACGGATAGACAACTTCCGAAGTGCCGTTTCTAGGTCGTTAGAGCCTGGTATACCCGGTCGTCCGAGGCTGTGCTTCTTTACGTCACTGTCATAAAGATTGTATACATTGATTACATGTGTTCTTTTTACAACCTAAAGTTGTCCTTTGGAATGTCTAACTGTTATCTCATTTTATTATGGAATTAAGGTTTCGGAATTACATACGAAAAAAAACAACATATAATTTCCCTCCAATCTAGGATAGTTGACTGGTATGATACAATTACTTTGATTTGATATGATAATGAACCCCTAATCAAGTTCATAGCCGATCAGAGAAACCACTCACCCTTAGAGGCTGTCCAGATCAGCCGATCAGAGAAACTACTCACCCGTAGAGGCTGTCCAGATCAGCCGATCAGAGAAACCACTCACCCGTAGTGGCTGTCCAGATCAGCCGATCAGAGAAACCACTCACCTGTAGTGGCTGTCCAGATCAGCCGATCAGAGAAACTACTCACCCGTAGTGGCTGTCCAGATCAGCCAATCAGAGAAACTACTCACCCGCAGAGGCTGTCCATATCAGCCAATCAGAGAAACTACTGACCCGTAGAGGCTGTCCATATCAGCCAATCAGAGACACTACTCACCCGTAGAGGCTGTCCAGATCAGCCGATCAGAGAAACTACTGACCCGTAGAGGCTGTCCATATCAGCCAATCAGAGACACTACTCACCCGTAGAGGCTGTCCAGATCAGCCGATCAGAGAAACCACTCACCCGTAGAGGCTGTCCAGATCAGCGGTGTACCCATCACTCTGCACAGACTCAGTTTCCGAGAAATACATGGAACTTCGATTGGACATGTTCGCTGACAGAGCCCCGAGTTTTCCGACAGATGAGGCAACTCCAGACATAGCAGGAGAGCGAGCACCTGAATCCAGACTGTCATTGAGACTGAGTGTGGAGAGTCCGGACAGACCAGACATTCCGGAGATTCCAGAAGTCTTCTCCGTCCCAAAGCTGTTACTGTTACTGATACCATTGTGTTTACTGCTCGCCTTCTTTGCTGCCTTGGCGGTCTCAAAAATCCTCCAGTTATGAACTCTGCAAGTCCAGTTTTAAGGAATTAATATATTATACCATAAAATAGTAATATTAGCAGATTTATCCCCTTTAATAACTAAACCTAATAAATATGTATTGAATTGGAGTTATCTCCCTTTCCTAAGTTTGATCTTATTTACATACTGGAAGTATTATTTTATCTTATTTGAAACCCCCTTTAATTATTAACCCTTATGACAATCGTATAATATAGCTCTGTAATTCCAATGCAGTTATGCCCCCTTAATAACTTTACCTAATATTGATATGTACACATCATACATTTGTAATTATATTGGAGTTACCCTTTTATACAGTCAAACCTGTCTATAGCGACCGCCCAAGGGGAGGCAGAAAAACGTTCACTATAGACAGGTTGCCTTTATAGACAGGTCAAAATTATTGCACCAACCAATTTACTTAAACCTGCCATAAATAAATTGTCATTGAACAGGGCATTCAGAAGACCAGTCAGAAGTTAAATAAATGCATAAACTTTATAAATCTGAAGGGTTTAATATTTAATGATTTGTGGACCCAAACACAAAATATAACTCAAAATGGTCTTATGGATAATTTTTTTTAAATATTTTGTTCTGAAATAATGCTTTATGTATCTATCAAATTATCTCCCTTTCTTTCATAAATAAAGAAAAAGAATACACAATAATTAATAAATTAATTATATTTGTGTTACTACTAATTATTTTGTGTTATAGTCTTACTTCTTAAAACCAAAATTTTTTTTTTTCTGACCCAAATTGAAATCCGGATATTTGTGTCAGTTTACGACTTTTTATTAGTATTGACTAATTAAAGATGGCGGCAGTACAAACGCTAGTACCGACAGCTACGATTAAGAAAGGCATTATTGGCTTTCATGTGAGTAAATCTTGTTGACAGATATGACCAGTGTTTGTTATTGAAGTGATGTATCCTAGTTGTAATCACAAAATTAACTGACCGTGTCAAATGAAGCCACCTGTGCAAAGTTGTAATGTAATACCGACACGCATAGTGACCCGACTCCTCTCTTACCGAGCCCCAGGCCAGGGCAGCTACAGTAATTATAGGCTAACAGGTGGTAGGGGTCTTTTGTTTATATACTCAGGCCAGGGTTGTGGTGGTCCTTTGTTTGTATAATCAAGCCAGGGTCGATGTGTCTGAATTTTCCGGGGATTTTATGAGGGATGACTGCCGAGAGCAGAAGATGGCTGACAGAAATCGGTCGCTATAGAAAACAAATTAGCGACCGCCGTTCCGAAATCACCGGTCGTTAGCCACATTAGACAGGTAGTTGCTATACAGAGGGTCGTTATATAGTAAAATCTCACGGGGAATCTTAAAACCGGTCGTTATAGACAGGCAGTCGTTATATACAGGGGGTCGTTAGAGCAGGTTTGACTGTTTTCCTTCCCCTTACCTGTATGATTATATTAGAGTTATACCTCTTATATATCTTACCCTTACCTGTATAATCCATCACCTTACCTGTATTATTATATTAGAGTTATCCCCCCTTATATTCCTTCCTCTTACCTGTATTATTACATTAGAGTTATCCCCCTTATATTTCTTCCCCTTACCTGTATTATTATATTAGAGTTATCCCCCCCTTATATTCCTTCCCCTTACCTGTATTATTATATTAGAGTTATCCCCCTTATATTCCTTCCCCTTACTTGTATTATTATATTAGAGTTATCCCCCCCCCCTATATTCCTTCCCCTTACCTGTATTATTATATTAGAGTTATCCCCCCTTACATTCCTTCCCCTTACCTGTTTAATTATATTAGAGTTATCCCCCTTATATTCCTTCCCCTTACCTGTATTATTATATTAGAGTTATCCCCCCCTTATATTCCTTCCCCTTACCTGTATTATTATATTAGAGTTATCCCCCTTATATTCCTTCCCCTTACCTGTATTATTATATTAGAGTTATCCCCCTTATATTCCTTCCCCTTACCTGTATTATTATATTAGAGTTATCCCCCCTTATATTCCTTCCCCTTACCTGTATTATTATATTAGAGTTATCCCCCTTATATTCCTTCTCCTTTCCTGTATTATTATATTAGAGTAATCCCCCCTATATTCCTTCCCCTTTCCTGTATTATTATATTAGAGTTATCCCCCTTATATTCCTTCTCCTTACCTGTTTAATTATATTAGAGTTATCCCCCCTTATATTCCTTCCCCTTACCTGTTTAATTATATTAGAGTTACCCCCCTTATATTCCATCACCTTAACTGTATAATTATATTAGAGTTACCCCCCTTATATTCGTTCACATTAACTGTATATAGTTATCAGTTTATACTCACTTCCTCTCTGCTGGTGAGTAACCTATAGGAAAGTCTATTTCTGATTTGAGAGATGACTCAAGTTCCGAGGCGATGGAGTCATTCGGAATACTGAGTAGTGATGTCGACAGGTAGCTATGTTTAGCTACGTTAGGTTTCTGTTGCCGTCGCAGCTTCCGTAACTCCTCCTGGTTCTCCTCCAGTAATTCCAATACCTCATCATGTTTATCTTTGTACTCGGCAAGCTGTAATACACCAATTAAATATCAGTTTACATCAACTAGCTGCCCCACACCAATCAAATATCAGTTTACATAAACTAGCTGCCCCACACCAATCAAATATCAGTTTACATAAACTAGCTGCCCCACGACAATCAAATATCAGTTTAGATCAACTAGTTGTACCACACCAATCAAATATCAGTTTACATCAAGTGGCTGTACCACACCAATCAAATATCAGTTTACATCAGCTAGCTGTTATACACCAATCAGATATCAGTTTACATCAACTAGCTGTTATACACCAATCAAATATTAGTTTACATCAGCTAGCTGTACAACACCAATCAAATATCGGTTTACATCAGCTAGCTGTACAACACCAATCAAATATCGGTTTACATCAGCTAGCTGTACAACACCAATCAGATATCAGTTTACATCAACTGGCTGTAACACACCAATCAAATATCAGTTTACATCAGCTAGCTGCCCCACACCAATCAAATATCAGTTTACATCAACTAGCTGTACATTACAACACCAATCAAATATCAGTTTACATCAGCTAGCTGTACAACACCAATCAAATATCAGTTTACATCAGCTAGCTGTACCACACCAATCAAATATCAGTTTACATCAGCTAGCTGTACCACACCAATCAAATATCAGTTTACATCAGCTAGCTGTACCACACCAATCAGATATCAGTTTACATCAACTAGCTGTTATACACCAAACATAAGTCTGTTTGCCTCTTGGTCTTTTACCTCGACATCCTCAGATATAATGAAGATTTGACCTTGACCTTGACCCAAACTTACCTCCTTTGTCAGGTGTTTCTGTGATGACTGTGAGGCCTCAAGGTGCTTCTGGAGCTCAAGGTTTTCTGCTGTTAGCTAGACAAAAAGGCAATTTCTTCAAACAATGTCTGGATACAGTCCCTTAAAACACAATACTACTGTCTACAGAATGTTTACTCCCCTTCAACTTGAACGGAAATGGAAATCAAAACATATTAAGAGTTGGAGAAAAATTCATCGTTACCATTATATACTTACAACTTTACATCATTATTATTATATACTTACAACTTTACATCGTTACCATTATATACTTACAACTTTACATCGTACCATTATATACTTACAACTTTACATCGTTACCATTATAAACTTACAACTTTACATCGTTACCATTATATACGTACAACTTTACATCGTTACCATTATATACTTACAACTTTACATCGTTACCATTATATGCTGACAACTTTACATCGTTACCATTATATATGTACAACTTTACATCGTTACCATTATATGCTGACAACTTTACATCGTTACCATTATATACTTACAACTTTACATCGTACCATTATATACTTACAACTTTACATCGTACCATTATATACTTACAACTTTACATCGTTAGCATTATATGCTGACAACTTTACATTGTTACCATTATATGCTGACAACTTTACATCGTTACCATTATATACTTACAACTTTACATCGTTACCATTATATACTTACAACTTTACATCGTTACCATTATAAACTTACAACTTTACATCGTTACCATTATATGCTGACAACTTTACATCTTACCATTATATACTTACAACTTTACATCGTTACCATTATATACTTACAACTTTACATCGTTACCATTATATATGTACAACTTTACATCGTTACCATTATATATGTACAACTTTACATCGTTACCATTATATACGTACAACTTTACATCGTTACCATTATATACTTACAACTTTACATTTCCGCTGGAGGTCGACTAGCTGAGCTAAAAGGTTGGTGATCTCCTCCTTTTGAGAATATGTTTCTTCTGTCTTTAGAGCAAGTTCTTGTGAGTAAACTTCAATCTGGTCTTTTACTTCCCCTACAGATCAAACAAAAATAATAACTAGTCGATAAAGATTCCATTTCAAACAGCTAGCTAAATCACAATGAAATTACTTTTAGAAGTTTACATTTTATTTTATTATTAAGAACAAATTAAGTTGATGTTTCGATTACACGAGAATGAGATTTATTAAAAGACAAAGATTTTTAACATGATCATGGTATTCATCCATCAGCAAAACCATAACTGGTAATAAGCCCATGCCTGGCAATAAATCCACCCAGGACTATTACATTTAAAGGAAATACTGACAAATGCTATTTCATTCTCATGTAATAGGCCAAACATCCTCTTGTATGAGCCAATGTTTATGAGTAGGCCCCCGGCCCATCTCCCTCTATCAGCCAAAGCTTATGTAGAGGTCCCCTTGCCCATCCCCCTCTATCAGACAAAGTTTATGTACAGCCCCCCGGCCCATCTCCCTCTATCAGCCAAAGCTTATGTAGAGGTCCCCTTGCCCATCCCCCTCTATCAGACAAAGTTTATGTACAGCCCCCCGGCCCATCCCCCTCTATCAGACAAAGTTTATGTACAGGCCCCCTGGTCCAACCCCCTCTATCAGACAAAGTTTATGTACAGGCCCCCGGTCCATCCCCCTCTATCAGACAAAGTTTATGTACAGGCCCCCTGGTCCATCCCCCTCTATCAGACAAAGTTTATGTACAGGCCCCGGTCCATCCCCCTCTATCAGACAAAGTTTATGTACAGGCCCCCTGGTCCATCCCCCTCTATCAGACAAAGTTTATGTACAGGCCCCCGGCCCATCCCCCACTACGAACAAAAGTTTATGTACAGGCCCCCTGGTCCATCCCCCTCTATCAGACAAAGTTTATGTGCTAGTCCCCCTGGCCCATCCCCCACTACGAGCAAAAGTTTATGTACAAGCCCCCTGGTCCATCCCCCTCTATCAGACAAAGTTGATGTCCAGGCCCCCTGGTCCATCCCCCTCTATCAGACAAAGTTTATGTACAGGCCCCCTGGTCCATCCCCCTCTATCAGACAAAGTTTATGTACAGGCCCCCTGGTCCATCCCCCTCTATCAGACAAAGTTTATGTACAGGCCCCCTGGCCCATCCCTTTCTATCAGACAAAGTTGATGTCCAGGCCCCCTGGTCCATCCCCCTTTATCAGACAAAGTTTATGTACAGGCCCCCCTGGCCCATCCCCCTCTATCAGACAAAGTTTATGTACAGGCCCCCTGGCCCATCCCTTTCTATCAGACAAAGTTGATGTCCAGGCCCCCTGGTCCATCCCCCTTTATCAGACAAAGTTTATGTACAGGCCCCCTGGCCCATCCCCCTCTATCAGACAAAGTTTATGTACAGGCCCCCTGGCCCATCCCCCTCTATCAGACAAAGTTTATGTACAGGCCCCCTGGCCCATCCCCCTCTATCAGACAAAGTTTATGTACAGCCCCCCGGCCCATCCCCCTCTATGAGACAAAGTTTATGTACAGGCCCCCTGGTCCATCCCCCACTACGAGCCAAAGTTTATGTTCTAGTCTCCCGGCCCATCCCCCTCTATCAGACAAAGTTGATGTCCAGCCCCCCGGCCCATCCCCCTCTATCAGACAAAGTTTATGTACAGCCCCCCTGGTCCATCCCCCTCTATCAGACAAAGTTTATGTACAGGCCCCCGGTCCATCCCCCTCTATCAGACAAAGTTTATGTACAGGCCCCCTGGTCCATCCCCCTCTATCAGACAAAGTTTATGTACAGGCCCCCTGGTCCATCCCCCTCTATCAGACAAAGTTTATGTGCTAGTCCCCCTGGCCCATCCCCACTACGAGCAAAAGTTTATGTACAGGCCCCCTGGTCCATCCCCCTCTATCAGACAAAGTTTATGTACAGGCCCCCTGGTCCATCCCCCCTCTATCAGACAAAGTTGATGTCCAGGCCCCCTGGTCCATCCCTTTCTATCAGACAAAGTTTATGTACAGGCCCCCCTGGTCCTCCCCCTCTATCAGACAAAGTTTATGTACAGGCCCCCTGGTCCATCCCCCTCTATCAGACAAAGTTTATGTACAGGCCCCCTGGTCCATCCCCCTCTATCAGACAAAGTTTATGTACAGGCCCCCGGTCCATCCCCCTCTATCAGACAAAGTTTATGTACAGGCCCCCTGGCCCATCCGTTTCTATCAGACAAAGTTGATGTCCAGGCCCCCTGGTCCATCCCCCTCTATCAGACAAAGTTTATGTACAGCCCCCTGGCCATCCCCTCTATGAGACACATGTTTATGTACAGGCCCCCTGGCCCATCCCCCTCTATCAGACAAAGTTTATGTACAGGCCCCCTGGCCCATCCCCCACTACGAGCCAAAGTTTATGTTCTAGTCTCCCGGCCCATCCCCCTCTATCAGACAAAGTTTATGTACAGCCCCCCTGGCCCATCCCCCTCTATCAGACAAAGTTTATGTACAGGCCCCTGGCCCATCCCCCTCTATCAGACAAAGTTTATGTACAGCCCCCCGGCCCATCTCCCTCTCCCCTCTATGAGACAAAGTTTATGTACAAGGCCCCCTGGTCCATCCCCCACTACGAGCCAAGTTTATGTTCTAGTCTCCCGGCCCATCCCCCTCTATCAGACAAAGTTTATGTACAGCCCCCTGGTCCATCCCCCTCTATCAGACAAAGTTTATGTACAGGCCCCCGGTCCATCCCCTCTATCAGACAAGTTTATGTACAGGCCCCCTGGTCCATCCCCCCCTATCAGACAAAGTTTATGTACAGGCCCCCCGGCCCATCCCCCACTACGAGCAAAAGTTTATGTACAGGCCCCCTGGTCCATCCCCCTCTATCAGACAAAGTTTATGTGCTAGTCCCCCTGGCCCATCCCCCACTACGAGCAAAAGTTTATGTACAGGCCCCCTGGTCCATCCCCCTCTATCAGACAAAGGTTGATGTACAGGCCCCACCAGCCCATCCCCCTCTATCAGAAAAAGTTATGTACAGGCCCCCTGGCCCATCCCCCTCTATCAGACAAAGTTGATGTCCAGGCCCCCTGGTCCATCCCCCTCTATCAGACAAAGTTTATGTACAGGCCCCCTGGTCCATCCCCCTCTATCAGACAAAGTTTATGTCCAGGCCCCCTGGTCCATCCCCCTCTATCAGACAAAGTTTATGTTACAGGCCCCCCGGGTCCATCCCTTTCTATCAGACAAAGTTGATGTCCATGCCCCCTGGTCCATCCCCCTCTATCAGACAAAGTTTATGTACAGGCCCCCTGGTCCATCCCCCTACTATCAGACAAAGTTTATGTGCAGGCCCTCTGGCCCATCCTCCTCTATCAGACAAAGTTTATGTACAGCCCCCCGGCCCATCCCTTTCTATCAGACAAAGTTGATGTCCAGGCCCCCCTGGTCCATCCCCCTCTATCAGACAAAGTTTATGTACAGGCCCCCTGGTCCATCCCCCTCTATCAGACAAAGTTTATGTACAGGCCCCCCCTGGTCCATCCCCCTCTATGAGACAAAGTTTATGTACAGGCCCCCTGGCCCATCCCCCTCTATCAGACAAAGTTTATGTACAGGCCCCCTGGCCCATCCCCCTCTATCAGACAAAGTTTATGTACAGCCCCCCGGCCCATCCCCCTCTATGAGACAAAGCTTATGTACAGGCCCCCTGGCCCATCCCCCTCTATCAGACAAAGTTGATGTGCTAGGCCCCCCTGGTCCATCCCCCTCTATCAGACAAAGTTTATGTACAGGCCCCCCCTGGCCCATCCCCCTCTATCAGACAAAGTTTATGTACAGGCCCCCTGGCCCATCCCCCTCTATCAGACAAGTTTATGTAACAGGCCCCCCGGCCCATCCCCCACTATCAGACAAAGTTTATGTACAGGCCCCCTGGCCCATCCCCCTCTATCAGACAAAGTTTATGTACAGCCCCCCGGCCCATCCCCCTCTATGAGACAAAGTTTATGTACAGGCCCCCTGGCCCATCCCCCTCTATCAGACAAAGTTGATGTGCTAGGCCCCCTGGTCCATCCCCCTCTATCAGACAAAGTTTATGTACAGGCCCCCTGGTCCATCCCCCTCTATCAGACAAAGTTGATGTACAGGCCCCCTGGCCCATCCCCCTCTATCAGACAAAGTTTATGTACAGGCCCCCCCGGCCCATCCCCCACTACGAGCCAAAGTTTATGTTCTAGTCTCCCGGCCCATCCCCCTCTATCAGACAAAGTTGATGTCCAGGCCCCCTGGTCCATCCCCCTCTATCAGACAAAGTTTATGTACAGGCCCCCTGGCCCATCCCCCTCTATGAGACAAAGTTTATGTACAGGCCCCCTGGCCCATCCCCCTCTATCAGACAAAGTTTATGTACAGGCCCCCCTGGCCCATCTCCCTCTATCAGACAAAGTTTATGTACAGCCCCCCGGCCCATCTCGCTCTATGAGACAAAGTTTATGTACAGGCACCCTGGTCCATCCCCCTCTATAGTCAAAGTTTATGTACAGGCCCCCTGGCCCATCCCCCTCTATCAGACAAAGTTGATGTGCTAGGCCCCCTGGTCCATCCCCCTCTATCAGACAAAGTTTATGTACAGGCCCCCCCTGGCCCATCCCCCTCTATCAGACAAAGTTTATGTACAGGCCCCCTGGCCCATCCCCCTCTATCAGACAAAGTTTATGTACAGGCCCCCCCGGCCCATCCCCCACTACAAGCCAAAGTTTATGTTCTAGTCTCCCGGCCCATCCCCCTCTATCAGACAAAGTTTATGTACAGGCCCCCCGGCCCATCCCCCACTATCAGACAAAGTTTATGTACAGGCCCCCTGGCCATCCCCCTCTATCAGACAAAGTTTATGTACAGGCCCCCTGGCCCATCCCCCTCTATCAGACAAAGTTTATGTACAGGCCCCCTGGTCCATCCCCCTCTATCAGACAAAGTTTATGTACAGGGCCCCCTGGTCCATCCCCCTCTATCAGACAAGTTTATTGTACAGGCCCCCTGGCCCATCCCTTTCTATCAGACAAAGTTGATGTCCAGGCCCCCTGGTCCATCCCCCTTTATCAGACAAAGTTTATGTACAGGCCCCCTGGCCATCCCCCTCTATCAGACAAAGTTTATGTACAGGCCCCCCGGCCCATCCCCCACTACGAGCCAAAGTTTATGTTCTAGCCTCCCCGGCCCATCCCCCTCTATCAGACAAAGTTGATGTCCAGGCCCCCTGGTCCATCCCCCTCTATCAGACAAAGTTTATGTACAGGCCCCCTGGCCCATCCCCCTCTATGAGACAAAGTTTATGTACAGGCCCCCTGGCCCATCCCCCTCTATCAGACAAAGTTTATGTACAGGCCCCCTGGCCCATCTCCCTCTATCAGACAAAGTTTATGTACAGCCCCCCGGCCCATCTCGCTCTATGAGACAAAGTTTATGTACAGGCCCCCTGGTCCATCCCCCTCTATAGTCAAAGTTTATGTACAGGCCCCCTGGCCCATCCCCCTCTATCAGACAAAGTTGATGTGCTAGGCCCCCTGGTCCATCCCCCTCTATCAGACAAAGTTTATGTACAGGCCCCCCCTGGCCCATCCCCCTCTATCAGACAAAGTTTATGTACAGGCCCCCTGGCCCATCCCCCTCTATCAGACAAAGTTTATGTACAGGCCCCCTGGTCCATCCCCCTCTATCAGACAAAGTTTATGTACAGGCCCCCTGGCCCATCCCTTTCTATCAGACAAAGTTGATGTCCAGGCCCCCTGGTCCATCCCCCTTTATCAGACAAAGTTTATGTACAGGCCCCTTGGCCCATCCCCCTTTATCAGACAAAGTTTATGTACAGGCCCCCTGGCCCATCCCCCTCTATCAGACAAAGTTTATGTACAGGCCCCCTGGCCCATCCCCCTCTATCAGACAAAGTTTATGTACAGCCCCCCGGCCCATCCCCCTCTATGAGACAAAGTTTATGTACAGGCCCCCCTGGTCCATCCCCCACTACGAGCCAAAGTTTATGTTCTAGTCTCCCGGCCATCCCCCTCTATCAGACAAAGTTGATGTCCAGCCCCCCGGCCCATCCCCCTCTATCAGACAAAGTTTATGTACAGGCCCCCCCTGGTCCATCCCCCTCTATCAGACAAAGTTTATGTACAGGCCCCGGTCCATCCCCCTCTATCAGACAAAGTTTATGTACAGGCCCCCTGGTCCATCCCCCTCTATCAGACAAAGTTTATGTACAGGCCCCTGGTCCATCCCCCTCTATCAGACAAAGTTGATGTGCTAGTCCCCCTGGCCCATCCCCCACTACGAGCAAAAGTTTATGTACAGGCCCCCTGGTCCATCCCCCTCTATCAGACAAAGTTTATGTACAGGCCCCCTGGTCCATCCCCCTCTATCAGACAAAGTTGATGTCCAGGCCCCCTGGTCCATCCCTTTCTATCAGACAAAGTTTATGTACAGGCCCCCCTGGTCCATCCCCCTCTATCAGACAAAGTTTATGTACAGGCCCCTGGTCCATCCCCCTCTATCAGACAAAGTTTATGTACAGGCCCCCTGGTCCATCCCCCTCTATCAGACAAAGTTTATGTACAGGCCCCCTGGTCCATCCTCCTCTATCAGACAAAGTTTATGTACAGGATCCCTGGCCCATCCGTTTCTATCAGACAAAGTTGATGTCCAGGCCCCCTGGTCCATCCCCCTTTATCAGACAAAGTTTATGTACAGGCCCCCTGGCCCATCCCCCTCTATGAGACACAGTTTATGTACAGGCCCCCTGGCCCATCCCCCTCTATCAGACAAAGTTGATGTACAGGCCCCCTGGCCCATCCCCCTCTATCAGACAAAGTTTATGTACAGCCCCCCGGCCCATCTCCCCCTCTATGAGACAAAGTTTATGTACAGGCCCCCTGGTCCATCCCCCACTACGAGCCAAAGTTTATGTTCTAGTCTCCCGGCCCATCCCCCTCTATCAGACAAAGTTTATGTACAGCCCCCCTGGCCCATCCCCCTCTATCAGACAAAGTTGATGTGCTAGGCCCCCTGGTCCATCCCCCTCTATCAGACAAAGTTTATGTACAGGCCCCCCCTGGCCCATCCCCCTCTATCAGACAAAGTTTATGTACAGGCCCCCTGGCCCATCCCCCTCTATCAGACAAAGTTTATGTACAGGCCCCCCGGCCCATCCCCCACTACAAGCCAAAGTTTATGTTCTAGTCTCCCGGCCCATCCCCCTCTATCAGACAAAGTTTATGTACAGGCCCCCCGGCCCATCCCCCACTATCAGACAAAGTTTATGTACAGGCCCCCTGGCCCATCCCCCTCTATCAGACAAAGTTTATGTACAGGCCCCCTGGCCCATCCCCCTCTATCAGACAAAGTTTATGTACAGGCCCCCTGGTCCATCCCCCTCTATCAGACAAAGTTTATGTACAGGCCCCCTGGTCCATCCCCCTCTATCAGACAAAGTTTATGTACAGGCCCCCTGGCCCATCCCTTTCTATCAGACAAAGTTGATGTCCAGGCCCCCTGGTCCATCCCCCTTTATCAGACAAAGTTTATGTACAGGCCCCCTGGCCCATCCCCCTCTATCAGACAAAGTTTATGTACAGGCCCCCCGGCCCATCCCCCACTACGAGCCAAAGTTTATGTTCTAGTCTCCCGGCCCATCCCCCTCTATCAGACAAAGTTGATGTCCAGGCCCCCTGGTCCATCCCCCTCTATCAGACAAAGTTTATGTACAGGCCCCCTGGCCCATCCCCCTCTATGAGACAAAGTTTATGTACAGGCCCCCTGGCCCATCCCCCTCTATCAGACAAAGTTTATGTACAGGCCCCCTTGGCCCATCTCCCTCTATCAGACAAAGTTTATGTACAGCCCCCGGCCCATCTCGCTCTATGAGACAAAGTTTATGTACAGGCCCCCTGGTCCATCCCCCTCTATAGTCAAAGTTTATGTACAGGCCCCCTGGCCCATCCCCCTCTATCAGACAAAGTTGATGTGCTAGGCCCCCTGGTCCATCCCCTCTATCAGACAAAGTTTATGTACAGGCCCCCCCTGGCCCATCCCCCTCTATCAGACAAAGTTTATGTACAGGCCCCCTGGCCCTCCCCCTCTATCAGACAAAGTTTATGTACAGGCCCCCTGGTCCATCCCCCTCTATCAGACAAAGTTTATGTACAGGCCCCCTGGCCCATCCCTTTCTATCAGACAAAGTTGATGTCCAGGCCCCCTGGTCCATCCCCCTTTATCAGACAAAGTTTATGTACAGGCCCCTTGGCCCATCCCCCTTTATCAGACAAAGTTTATGTACAGGCCCCCCTGGCCCATCCCCCTCTATCAGACAAAGTTTATGTACAGGGCCCCCTGGCCCATCCCCCTCTATCAGACAAAGTTTATGTACAGCCCCCCGGCCCATCCCCCTCTATGAGACAAAGTTTATGTACAGGCCCCCTGGTCCATCCCCCACTACGAGCCAAAGTTTATGTTCTAGTCTCCCGGCCCATCCCCCTCTATCAGACAAAGTTGATGTCCAGCCCCCCGGCCCATCCCCCTCTATCAGACAAAGTTTATGTACAGCCCCCCTGGTCCATCCCCCTCTATCAGACAAAGTTTATGTACAGGCCCCGGTCCATCCCCCTCTATCAGACAAAGTTTATGTACAGGCCCCCTGGTCCATCCCCCTCTATCAGACAAAGTTTATGTACAGGCCCCTGGTCCATCCCCCTCTATCAGACAAAGTTGATGTGCTAGTCCCCCTGGCCCATCCCCCACTACGAGCAAAAGTTTATGTACAGGCCCCCTGGTCCATCCCCCTCTATCAGACAAAGTTTATGTACAGGCCCCCTGGTCCATCCCCCTCTATCAGACAAAGTTGATGTCCAGGCCCCCTGGTCCATCCCTTTCTATCAGACAAAGTTTATGTACAGGCCCCCCTGGTCCATCCCCCTCTATCAGACAAAGTTTATGTACAGGCCCCCTGGTCCATCCCCCTCTATCAGACAAAGTTTATGTACAGGCCCCCTGGTCCATCCCCCTCTATCAGACAAAGTTGATGTACAGGCCCCCTGGTCCATCCTCCTCTATCAGACAAAGTTTATGTACAGGATCCCTGGCCCATCCGTTTCTATCAGACAAAGTTGATGTCCAGGCCCCCTGGTCCATCCCCCTTTATCAGACAAAGTTGATGTACAGGCCCCCTGGCCCATCCCCCTCTATGAGACACAGTTTATGTACAGGCCCCCTGGCCCATCCCCCTCTATCAGACAAAGTTGATGTACAGGCCCCCTGGCCCATCCCCCTCTATCAGACAAAGTTTATGTACAGCCCCCCGGCCCATCTCCCCCTCTATGAGACAAAGTTTATGTACAGGCCCCCTGGTCCATCCCCCACTACGAGCCAAGTTTATGTTCTAGTCTCCCGGCCCATCCCCCTCTATCAGACAAAGTTTATGTACAGCCCCCCTGGTCCATCCCCCTCTATCAGACAAAGTTTATGTACAGGCCCCCGGTCCATCCCCCTCTATCAGACAAAGTTTATGTACAGGCCCCCTGGTCCATCCCCCTCTATCAGACAAAGTTTATGTACAGGCCCCCGGCCCATCCCCCACTACGAGCAAAAGTTTATGTACAGGCCCCCTAGTCCATCCCCCTCTATCAGACAAAGTTTATGTGCTAGTCCCCCTGGCCCATCCCCCACTACGAGCAAAAGTTTATGTACAGGCCCCCTGGTCCATCCCCCTCTATCAGACAAAGTTGATGTACAGGCCCCCCAGCCCATCCCCCTCTATCAGAAAAAGTTTATGTACAGGCCCCCTGGCCCATCCCCCTCTATCAGACAAAGTTGATGTCCAGGCCCCCTGGTCCATCCCCCTCTATCAGACAAAGTTTATGTACAGGCCCCCTGGTCCATCCCCGTCTATCAGACAAAGTTTATGTCCAGGCCCCCTGGTCCATCCCCCTCTATCAGACAAAGTTTATGTACAGGCCCCCTGGTCCATCCCTTTCTATCAGACAAAGTTGATGTCCATGCCCCCTGGTCCATCCCCCTCTATCAGACAAAGTTGATGTACAGGCCCCCTGGTCCATCCCCCTACTATCAGACAAAGTTTATGTGCAGGCCCTCTGGCCCATCCTCCTCTATCAGACAAAGTTTATGTACAGCCCCCCGGCCCATCCCTTTCTATCAGACAAAGTTGATGTCCAGGCCCCCTGGTCCATCCCCCTCTATCAGACAAAGTTGATGTACAGGCCCCCTGGTCCATCCCCCTCTATCAGACAAAGTTTATGTACAGGCCCCCCCTGGTCCATCCCCCTCTATGAGACAAAGTTTATGTACAGGCCCCCTGGCCCATCCCCCTCTATCAGACAAAGTTTATGTACAGGCCCCCTGGCCCATCCCCCTCTATCAGACAAAGTTGATGTACAGCCCCCCGGCCCATCCCCCTCTATGAGACAAAGTTTATGTACAGGCCCCCTGGCCCATCCCCCTCTATCAGACAAAGTTGATGTGCTAGGCCCCCTGGTCCATCCCCCTCTATCAGACAAAGTTTATGTACAGGCCCCCCCTGGTCCATCCCCCTCTATCAGACAAAGTTGATGTACAGGCCCCCTGGCCCATCCCCCTCTATCAGACAAAGTTTATGTACAGGCCCCCTGGCCCATCCCCCACTACGAGCCAAAGTTTATGTTCTAGTCTCCCGGCCCATCCCCCTCTATCAGACAAAGTTGATGTCCAGGCCCCCTGGTCCATCCCCCTCTATCAGACAAAGTTTATGTACAGGCCCCCTGGCCCATCCCCCTCTATGAGACAAAGTTTATGTACAGGCCCCCTGGCCCATCCCCCTCTATCAGACAAAGTTTATGTACAGGCCCCCTGGCCCATCTCCCTCTATCAGACAAAGTTTATGTACAGCCCCCCGGCCCATCTCGCTCTATGAGACAAAGTTTATGTACAGGCCCCCTGGTCCATCCCCCTCTATAGTCAAAGTTTATGTACAGGCCCCCTGGCCCATCCCCCTCTATCAGACAAAGTTGATGTGCTAGGCCCCCTGGTCCATCCCCCTCTATCAGACAAAGTTTATGTACAGGCCCCCCCTGGCCCATCCCCCTCTATCAGACAAAGTTTATGTACAGGCCCCCTGGCCCATCCCCCTCTATCAGACAAAGTTTATGTACAGGCCCCCCGGCCCATCCCCCACTACAAGCCAAAGTTTATGTTCTAGTCTCCCGGCCCATCCCCCTCTATCAGACAAAGTTTATGTACAGGCCCCCCGGCCCATCCCCCACTATCAGACAAAGTTTATGTACAGGCCCCCTGGCCCATCCCCCTCTATCAGACAAAGTTTATGTACAGGCCCCCTGGCCCATCCCCCTCTATGAGACAAAGTTTATGTACAGGCCCCCTGGCCCATCCCCCTCTATCAGACAAAGTTTATGTACAGGCCCCTCTGACGAGCAATCATGATGAGCTACCCCCCTGGCTCATTCACTTTGACGAGCAATGTTGATGAGCAAGCTCACTTGGATTACTCATCATCATACAACAGATAAGGGTTTTCTTACCGAGCTGTTCCAGACAGTCAGTCACCAATTTTTGCTCCTTTTCCTCGAATTCTGATGTTTCAGCACTTAGTTGTACCGTCTGAAAAAATAAAGACAAAAAAATACATTAAAATCTTTGACAGGTTCTTTGTTCTCCTCTTTATATGTGTAAGAATTCACTGTAAATTATTAAGCAAGTATTATATTTAATTATTAGTATTGTTTGCCTTTCTCTGATTGTCTGTATTTTTCCAATATAAGTTACAAACGTGTAAATATTGATGCGTTGCCAAAAAAAAACCCTGCCAATTTCACATCACTAATTCTTAAAAATTCACGAAAATATTGTAATAGTACCAGAACAAACAAGCAAACAGGGTATTTCTAAGGCATTACGTATCCCTATCAGTAAAATAGTAGCAGTAACCTTGACCTAAAAACCTTCAAACTCAAACTTGTCTGAGATATTATGGTCCTTTCTAATTGTGTGAAGCTTGATCAAAATCCTTCAATGAATGAAACTGCTAGAGTGCTGACAAACTTTAAAGTTACACTACATACAAGATGGACAAAGAGGAAACTTATAGTGCCACCGGTTTCAGTGGTAGGGGACATATAAACTCTCTAAATAAACAATGATTCAGTACATTACTGTATCCCAATAACAAATCAAACCATTGTCATTCCTCAACATTCCAGAAATCCAACAAGCCTGACAAGGTTCCAGACTCAATGTTCTCTCATTACACTTCTTGTATCCTGCATTATCACAGCAGCATTAACAAGCATGCTGGGTATTGCTAAATCAATACATGTCCCCTCTCAGCCCCTGCTAAAAATAGTAACAGTGATCTTGACCTTGACCTAAAAACCCTAAAACTCAAACTTGATCTGTAGAAACTCCAACTGAAGTGACATACCAACTTTCACTAACATACCTTGAAGCATGGCTGAGAAAAGTGCAGAAAACTGAGTGGACGGACGGACAGACAGACAGACAGACGGGGAGGAAACCTATAATCTCCCGACTTTTCATTGGTAGGGGAGTAATAAGGCGGTCTCAAACAAAAACATCAGACTTACCTCAATGCGGAGTTTGATATTTTCTTCTTCCAGGGATTTAACCTTTTTCTGTAAACTTGTGGCCCCCAAGACATAAAGGCCTTCTGTGTTTCCACTGTGAGACAAAACATTATGTCATATGGTTACAGAGTAACACTGTGAGACAAAACATTATGTCATATGATTACAGAGTAATACTGTGAGACAAAACATTATGTCATATGGTTACAGAGTAATACTGTGAGACAAAACATTATGTCATATGGTTACAGAGTAATACTGTCAGACAAAACATTATATCATATGGTCACAGAGTAATCAAACTGATGATTTTTGTTTTGTTTTACCTGTTTATTTGTGACTATCATTGTAAAAATCAACAGATGATTTTCATACATCCAAGACCAACCAGCAAATCAACTTATATACTGCTACACTTTAATACAATGTTGATCTGTGTTATGTATATACTGTGTATCTATATAAAGTCTAATTAGTTATCTGTGTTATGTATATACTGTATATCTATATAAAGTCTAATTAGTTATCTGTGTTGTGTATATATACTGTATATCTATATAAAGTCTAATTAGTTATCTGTGTTGTGTATATACTGTATATCTATATAAAGTCTAATTAGTTATCTGTGTTATGTATATACTGTATATCTATATAAAGTCTAATTAGATATCTGTGTTGTGTATATATATACTGTATATCTATATAAAGTCTAATTAGTTATCTGTGTTATGTATATATACTGTATATCTATATAATGTCTAATTAGTTATCTGTGTTGTGTATATACTGTATATCTATATAAAGTCTAATTAGTTATCTGTGTTATGTATATATACTGTATATCTATATAAAGTCTAATTAGTTATCTGTGTTATGTATATATACTGTATATCTATATAAAGTCTAATTAGTTATCTGTGTTATGTATATATACTGTATATCTATATAAAGTCTAATTAGTTATCTGTGTTATGTATATACTGTGTATCTATATAAAGTCTAATTAGTTATCTGTGTGATGTATATACTGTATATCTATATAAAGTCTAATTAGTTATCTGTGTTGTGTATATATATACTGTATATCTATATAAAGTCTAATTAGTTATCTGTGTTATGTATATATACTGTATATCTATATAAAGTCTAATTAGTTATCTGTGTTATGTATATACTGTATATCTATATAAAGTCTAATTAGTTATCTGTGTTATGTATATATACTGTATATCTATATAAAGTCTAATTAGTTATCTGTGTTATGTATATACTGTATATCTATATAAAGTCTAATTAGTTATCTGTGTTATGTATATACTGTATATCTATATAGTCTAATTAGTTATCTGTGTTATGTATATACTGTGTATCTATATAGTCTAATTATAGTTATCATTATCATGTAGAGGACCTCGGAGAGTGGCAAAATTCATTTATTTTGGGAATATTTGTGGGAACTTGAGTGGCCAAATGTATTTATTTTAAGTTTGTATTCAAGTTCTACAGGCCAAACCTACAAGCTTAATCTCAATCTCTGTTGAGCCTTGTCAAGCTGCAATATATATTCATATGGGTAAATATAAGTTTTTTATTTTTTTACAAGAACCTAATTCATCCTACCAAATATTAAGATCCAGTACTTCACAGTATGGTGGGTACCAACAAAATTAATAACCTCTTAGCCACATTGTCATATTAACACAATGTTCCAAGGTTGTTTTGACATCCAACCTAAGACAAATAGAGTTATGTGCCCTTACTTCGGAGAATCATCTGTAGGTGTGCTGTCAGACTCAGAGTGGGTCAGAGCTTGGAGGAGCTCATCCTTGCGTAGAATTTCATGTTTAAACTGGTTGAGCTGTCAAACAAAAATGAGTGTGGTAATGACCATTATAGGGTAATCATAGTCAAACTCAAATATCTCGATCTTACAACATAGAATTATATGGGAATCATAGTCAAACTTAAATATCTCTCGATCTTACAACATAGAGTCTTACAGTTATCATATAGTCAAACTCAAATATCTCGATCTTACAACATAGAGTTGTACAGTTATCATAGTCAAACTCAAATATCTCGATCTTACAACATAGAGTTGTACAGTTATCATAGTCAAACTCAAATATCTCGATCTTACAACATAGAGTTGTACAGTTATCATAGTCAAACTCAAATATCTCGATCTTACAACATAGAGTCGTACAGTTATCATAGTCAAACTCAAATATCTCGATCTTACAACATAGAGTCGTACGGTAATCATAGTCAAACTCAAATATCTCGATCTTACAACATAGAGTCGTACAGTTATCATAGTCAAACTCAAATATCTCGATCTTACAACATAGAGTCGTACCGTAATCATAGTCAAACTCAAATAGAGTCATAGTCTTTATACACTGTCATCCATAGTTCCTATACACTTTAACTGCAGAAAATGTTTTGAAATTCAGTAAATAGCTACTTATGGTGATTCTGTTATAGTCAATCAATAGCCGATATGGTTATTCTGTATCTGTATATTACTGAAAGAAATCAAATTTTAGGGTGATCTACAAATCCTCAACATGTAACATATTTGTCATATCAATATGTCTTTTTAGAAGTTTTATTAAACTCAGAGCATAACTTGGAAAATCGGCCCCTTTCTTGAACCCACCCTACCCCACCCCTCATCGGGATGGGATATTCTCATAAAAAATTCCCATTGTCAAATGAGTAATCTTCAAGAAAATGCAAAATTGATTAAGTTTCTGATTCACTTATATTTCAACAAGTCAAAATATATAGTTCTGATTTTATTGATGGCAGTTTATTTCTTAAACATGAACACGTTTTAATGATAAAGCATGAATTGATTTCAAATTTTACATTTTGTCAACTGTTCCTGGGTAATTCTGTCCATTTCTAACATACCAGGTACACTGTACATTCAAATAACATCAAATTTACAACTTCCTTTACTTTATCAAATCTTCACAAAGGGAGATAAACCTACACTGGTTGTTATATCAAATCTTCACAAAGGGAGATAACCCTATGCTGGCTGTTATATCAAATCTTCACAAAGGGAGATAACCTATACTGGTTGTTATATCAAATCTTCACAAAGGGAGATAACCCTATGCTGGTTGTTATATCAAATCTTCACGAAGATAGATAACCTTATGCTGTTCGTTATATCAAATCTTCACAAAGGGAGATAACCCTACGCTGGTCGTTATATCAAATCTTCACAAAGGGAGATAACCCTATGCTGGTCGTTATATCAAATCTTCACAAAGGGAGATAACCCTACACTGGTCGTTATATCAAATCTTCACAAAGGGAGATAACCCTATGCTGGTCATTATAACTCACCTTTTCTGTTGCCTGGGAAACCTGTTCCTCTAACGATTCATTTTTGTCTGTTAGGTCCTGGTTTTTCTGGAGAAGTGTCTGACCTATACGGGCAGCTAGTTCAAGGTCACGCTCTTTCTGAAAACCAATCAGAATATCCAGTGTGTCATAATTGTAAACCCCCAGGAAAATGTCTCTTTGTAATCTGATGTAAGACTGGAGTGTTTAAACTAAAATACATTTTGTCAGGAGCAGTTTCCAAACTGATACATGATTTTAAGATACATGAGCACAGAAATCTAATTACACAAGACACAATTTAACAGTATATTCAAATGCTTCTCAGAAAATTGGATTTTCTAAAAAATAACTGCTGTGGTCAAACCTGATTATCACTCTCAGCTAGCTATATATTCCAATAAGTCAGTAAGTGTGTTTAATTACTCAACGCAAATAAATCTGATCTTCATTAAGAGGCCACCAATACAAATAGGCTTACCAAATTAATCTTATTTCTGAGTTAATTATACAAAGAACATCTTCAAAAGGCATGGGTTCTTTCCTCAGCACTTTCTTTTTTAATAGTTGCATTTTATTTTTTTTTTATTTTTTTTATCATTTTGATTTTATTGATTTTCGATATCACATAAGAAGTAATACAATATGGAGATATGTAAGTATCGACAACATCAACAAATGGGTAAGTTACAGGTATAAAATAATCCATTGTACTTATCTAATCACCTTACATTATGCACTATATATTACAAGAAAAGACTTAAACCGATATAATATATAACAATAATCATATACCCGGTAAGGTAAATTTTATGTCTACACATACAAATTGTATGTGTGTAGCATCCTATATCTACATTACACTGACTGTGTGTGTATGGATTTCCTTCAGGTTTTGTAAGGTAGCATACCTTTAATTAACATTTAAGTAAAAAAACAGTTTTGATAATACAATTTGACAAATAGCCTTCCCCAATGAATGTTAGTAAGTATATGGCAAGAATGGAACATTTTCTTTTCTGTAGGACAAAGGTCAATTTGTAGGTAAACTTAAAAGTGATCTATTTTTTCAACATGAAACACTGGCTCACGTAGAAAGTATGAAGTACCATCGAAAAGAAGTGTAGGACATGGATTCAAACTAAAGATGGAAGATGGAAAGACTGCTGGACAGATAAAGACAATGAAGCCCCCCCCCCCCCCCCCCCCCCCCCCCCCCCCCTTCCCCTGCCTTTTCTCTTGGGGGATTCAGAAACTAACAGTCCATCAAATCCTTCAGAAATCATTACTTACAAGATATTAGATAATAGTCATTATTATGATGATAATATATTTCACAGTAATTTTACAATTATCAGGAAATGCTGAGTTTAAACCAGGTTGAGATTATAACATGAGAAAAATGCAGGTTTATTATCCAAGTAACGAAAATACAGGTTTATTATTTATTATCCAAGTAACGAAAATACAGGTTTATTATCTAAGTAACGAAAATACAGGTTTATTATCCAAGTAACGAAAATACAGGTTTATTATCCAAGCAACGAAAATACAGGTTTATTATTTATTATCCAAGTAACGAAAATACAGGTTTATTATCTAAGTAACGAAAATACAGGTTTATTATTTATTATCCAAGTAACGAAAATACAGGTTTATTATCCAAGTAACGAAAATACAGGTTTATTATCCAATAACGAAAATACAGCAGCAATGGCTGTCTGTCTCCTTCCCGAGTCGCCCAGAGAAGCAATGCCATTCCAAGTCTTTGCATTTATTGATTTTACATTTCCTTAGATAATTGCAGACTGTTTTGTTACTTAAACTGGTCATGAAATAAAATAAACACATATTAGAATTAATGACATTTTCTCTCAGTCATTCTAGGAATGCCCTACAATTTGTTGTTGTGCTGCTTCTCAAGAAAAATTAGTAAAAAAAAAAGATCTCACTTTCTATTCATTACCTATACTGTAAACAAAACACTAGCAAAACAAGTGGTACGTGCAATACTCTGTATTGACAATGGCGACAAGTCATGATAAATGAGCGAATGTTGTGTTCCTAAAGCCGGATTTCAAGTTCTAGGGCAAAGACAAACATCTTGTTAAATTGTGCTGATTCAAAAATAAATCTTAGACTAGGTTACAAAAAAAGGTCTGTCAGATCTGCCTGGTAATACAGCTATGGCCGGTTCAGGATACCGAACATAAATCTAATCTTATTGGAGGATGTTGTGTAATATTCAAATAATGGGGTGGAGAAAATCATGTCACCTGATTTTTATGCAGATTGATAGGTTTTATATCCATACACACACAAGAGGTAGACAAAACAAAAATATTTCAGTTCCAAAAATACTAAAGAGGCCTGAAATTGAAAAAGTAGGACGGAGGATTTTTATATGAAGCAATAAGAAAATTGATCTACATGTATTTACTTTTTCTCTCAGAGTCGTTTTTTTAAGTTCCAGAAAATGACATTTACCTTAAAACACTTTATTTAAGTATTGATTATCACGGCTTAACATTTCACAGGTAAATTACTTTTTTTCCTTTTTTTTCTTTTTTTTTTCTCCAAGCATGAAAACTGATTTATTTCAATATTGCAACATGAATGACTAATTTAGAGTTTGTTCCTAAAAGATTTAGGATTTAAAATACATAACACATTTAATGTGAATTAATATATTTGATGTTTTATGATGAGAATTTGAAATAATATATCAATATAGCTAGATCATTGTAATGCTTTTTCGCTCTTGTTAAAATATGAAAACCTTATTATTTGGTAACGAACATTCAAAAAAAATATTTTCCAACATTTTATTATAAACCTTGTAAATTTAGTTAAATTGAATCCTTTTTAAATTACAACAACTGATAAGGATTTATACTTATTCATAATTATTTGACTCTATATCTAAACAATAACCACTTCTGTTGTTCTTCTGGTATATAGGACTATGTCAATTCTAAAATACATTGTCTATTTTTATGGAATTATATTTGGGCTTTTTCTTCTGTACATGTCACGTTAAAATCATAATAGTCTTTCCCTATAATATAGAGTTTTAACAAATAGTTTATTCATAAACTGTGATATAAAATTGTATATATATTTAATTATAAAGTGCAATTTGTCTATTTCTATATTTTTGAAAATAAGTTGTTTTGTTTTATAATTCAACAATACATTATCTATTTATTGATTTATAATTTTTTTTTTTTCCTTTATGCTATAGAGTGAAATAGATTGTCTATAAACTTTATAATAACTTAATTGTCTATAAACTTAATAATTAATTATCTACAAACTTTATAATAACTTGTCTATATCTACAAACTTTATAATAAATAGTCTGTATCTATAAACTTTATAATAAATAGTCTGTATCTACAAACTTAATAATAAATTGTCTGTATCTACGAACTTTATAATAAATAGTCTGTATCTACAAACTTTATAATAAATAGTCTATATCTACAAACTTTATAATAGTCTGTATCTACAAACTTTATAATAGTCTTTATCTACAAACTTTATAATAGTCTATATCTACAAACTTTATAATAAATAGTCTGTATCTACAAACTTTATAATAAATAGTCTATATCTACAAACTTTATAATAGTCTGTATCTACAAACTTTATAATAAATTGTGTGTATCGACAAACTTTATAATAAATAGTCTGTTTCTACAAACTTTATAATAAATAGTCTGTATCTACAAACTTAATAATAAATAGTCTATATCTACAAACTTTATAATAAATTGTCTGTATCTACAAACTTTATAATAAATAGTCTGTATCTACAAACTATATAATAGATAGTCTGTATCTACAAACTTTATAATAAATTGTCTGTATCTACAAACTTTATAATAAATAGTCTATATCTACAAACTTTATAATAGTCTATATCTACAAACTTTATAATAGTCTATATCTACAAACTTTATAATAAATAGTCTTTATCTACAAACTTTATAATAAATTGTCTATATCTACAAACTTTATAATAAATAGTCTGTATCTACAAACTTTATAATAAATAGTCTATATCTACAAACTTTATAATAAATTGTCTATATCTACAAACTTTATAATAAATGGTCTGTATCTACAAACTTTATAATAAATAGTCTATATCTACAAACTTTATAATAAATAGTCTGTATCTACAAACTTTATAATAAATTGTCTGTATCTACAAACTTTATAATAAATAGTCTGTATCTACAAACTTTATAATAGTCTATATCTACAAACTTTATAATAGTCTGTATCTACAAACTTTATAATAGTCTGTATCTACAAACTTTATAATATATTGTCTGTATCTACAAACTTTATAATAAATAGTCTGTATCTACAAACTTTATAATATATTGTCTGTATCTACAAACTTTATAATAAATAGTCTGTATCTACAAACTTTATAATAAATTGTCTATATCTACAAACTTTATAATAAATAGTCTGTATCTACAAACTTTATAATAAATAGTCTGTATCTACAAACTTTATAATATATTGTCTGTATCTACAAACTTTATAATAAATTGTGTGTATCTACAAACTTTATAATAGTCTATATCTACAAACTTTATAATAAATAGTCTGTATCTACAAACTTTATAATAGTCTATATCTACAAACTTTATAATAAATAGTCTGTATCTACAAACTTTATAATAAATAGTCTATATCTACAAAATTTATAATAAATTGTCTGTATCTACAAACTTTATAATAAATAGTCTGTATCTACAAACTTTATAATAAATAGTCTATATCTACAAACTTTATAATAAATAGTCTGTATCTACAAACTTTATAATAGTCTATATCTACAAACTTTATAATAAATAGTCTGTATCTACAAACTTTATAATAAATAGTCTATATCTACAAACTTTATAATAGTCTATATCTACAAACTTTATAATAAATAGTCTGTATCTACAAACTTTATAATAAATAGTCTATATCTACAAACTTTATAATAAATAGTCTGTATCTACAAACTTTATAATAAATAGTCTATATCTACAAATTTAATAATAAATATAAGTCTATATCTACAAACTTTATAATAGTCTATATCTACAAACTTTATAATAAATAGTCTATATCTACAAACTTTATAATAAATATAAGTCTATATCTACAAACTTTATAATAGTCTATATCTACAAACTTTATAATAAATAGTCTATATCTACAAACTTTATAATAAATAGTCTGTATCTACAAACTTTATAATAGTCTATATCTACAAACTTTATAATAAATAGTCTGTATCTACAAACTTTATAATAAATAGTCTATATCTACAAACTTTATAATAAATAGTCTGTATCTACAAACTTTATAATAAATTGTCAGTATCTACAAACTTTATAATAAATAGTCTATATCTACAAACTTTATAATAAATTGTCTATATCTACAAACTTTATAATAAATAGTCTGTATCTACAAACTATATAATAAATAGTCTATATCTACAAACTTTATAATAAATTGTCTGTATCTACAAACTTTATAATAAATAGTCTGTATCTACAAACTTTATAATAAATAGTCTGTATCTACAAACTTTATAATAAATAGTCTATATCTACAAACTTTATAATAAATAGTCTGTATCTACAAACTATATAATAAATAGTCTATATCTACAAACTTTATAATAAATAGTCTGTATCTACAAACTTTATAATAAATAGTCTGTATCTACAAACTTTATAATAAATAGTCTGTATCTACAAACTTTATAATAGTCTATATCTACAAACTTTATAATAAATAGTCTGTATCTACAAACTTTATAATAAATAGTCTGTATCTACAAACTTTATAATAAATAGTCTGTATCTACAAACTTTATAATAGTCTATATCTACAAACTTTATAATAAATTGTCTCTATCTACAAACTTTATAATAAATTGTCTGTATCTACAAACTTTATAATAAATAGTCTGTATCTACAAACTTTATAATAAATAGTCTGTATCTACAAACTTTATAATAGTCTATATCTACAAACTTTATAATAAATAGTCTATATCTACAAACTTTATAATAAATAGTCTGTATCTACAAACTTTATAATAGTCTATATCTACAAACTTTATAATAAATAGTCTGTATCTACAAACTTTATAATAAATAGTCTATATCTATAAACTTTATAATAAATAGTCTGTATCTACAAACTTTATAATAGTCTATATCTACAAACTTTATAATAAATAGTCTGTATCTACAAACTTTATAATAAATAGTCTATATCTACAAAATTTATAATAAATTGTCTGTATCTACAAACTTTATAATAAATAGTCTGTATCTACAAACTTTATAATAAATAGTCTATATCTACAAACTTTATAATAAATAGTCTGTATCTACAAACTTTATAATAAATAGTCTATATCTACAAACTTTATAATAAATAGTCTGTATCTACAAACTTTATAATAGTCTATATCTACAAACTTTATAATAAATAGTCTGTATCTACAAACTTTATAATAAATAGTCTGTATCTACAAACTTTATAATAAATAGTCTGTATCTACAAACTTTATAATATATTGTCTGTATCTACAAACTTTATAATAGTCTATATCTACAAACTTTATAATAAATAGTCTGTATCTACAAACTTTATAATAGTCTGTATCTACAAACTTTATAATAAATTGTCTGTATCTACAAACTTTATAATAAATAGTCTGTATCTACAAACTTTGTAATAAATTGTCAGTATCTATAAACTTTATAATAAATAGTCTGTATACACAAACTTTATAATAAATTGTCAGTATCTATAAACTTTATAATAAATTGTCAGTATCTATAAACTATATAATAAATAGTCTATATCTACAAACTTTATAATAAATAGTCTATATCTACAAACTTTATAATAAATAGTCTATATCTACAAACTTTATAATAAATAGTCTGTATCTACAAACTTTATAATAAATAGTCTGTATCTACAAACTTTATAATAAATAGTCTGTATCTACAAACTATATAATAAATAGTCTATATCTACAAACTTTATAATAAATTGTCAGTATCTACAAACTTTATAATAAATAGTCTGTATCTACAAACTTTGTAATAAATTGTCAGTATCTATAAACTTTATAATAAATAGTCTGTATACACAAACTTTATAATAAATTGTCAGTATCTATAAACTTTATAATAAATTGTCAGTATCTATAAACTATATAATAAATAGTCTATATCTACAAACTTTATAATAAATAGTCTGTATCTACAAACTTTATAATAAATAGTCTGTATCTACAAACTTTATAATAAATTGTCAGTATCTATAAACTTTATAATAAATTGTCAGTATCTATAAACTTTATAATAAATAGTCTATATCTACAAACTTTATAATAAATAGTCTGTATACACAAACTTTATAATAAATAGTCTGTATCTACAAACTTTATAATAAATAGTCTGTATCTACAAACTTTATAATAAATTGTCAGTATCTACAAACTTTATAATAAATAGTCTATATCTACGAACTTTATAATAAATTGTCTGTATCTACAAACTTTATAATAGTCTTTATCTACAAACTTTATAATAGTCTATATCTACAAACTTTATAATAGTCTGTATCTACAAACTTTATAATAGTCTTTATCTACAAACTTTATAATAGTCTATATCTACAAACTTTATAATAGTCTGTATCTACAAACTTTATAATAGTCTTTATCTACAAACTTTATAATAGTCTATATCTACAAACTTTATAATAAATAGTCTGTATCTATAAACTTTATAATAAATAGTCTATATCTACAAACTTTATAATAAATAGTCTGTATACACAAACTTTATAATAAATTGTCTGTATCTACAAACTTTATAATAAATAGTCTGTATCTACAAACTTTATAATATATTGTCTATATCTACAAACTTTATAATAGTCTATATCTACAAACTTTATAATAGTCTGTATCTACAAACTTTATAATAGTCTGTATCTACAAACTTTATAATATATTGTCTGTATCTACAAACTTTATAATAAATAGTCTGTATCTACAAACTTTATAATAAATAGTCTATATCTACAAACTTTATAATAAATAGTCTGTATCTACAAACTATATAATAAATAGTCTATATCTACGAACTTTATAATAAATTGTCTGTATCTACAAACTTTATAATAAATAGTCTGTATCTACAAACTTTATAATAAATAGTCTGTATCTACAAACTTTATAATAAATTGTCTGTATCTACAAACTTTATAATAAATAGTCTGTATCTACAAACTTTATAATAAATAGTCTATATCTACAAACTTTATAATAAATAGTCTGTATCTACAAACTATATAATAGTCTATATCTACAAACTTTATAATAAATAGTCTGTATCTACAAACTTTATAATAAATTGTCTGTATCTACAAACTTTATAATAAATAGTCTGTATCTACAAACTTTATAATAGTCTATATCTACAAACTTTATAATAAATAGTCTGTATCTACAAACTTTATAATAAATAGTCTATATCTACAAACTTTATAATAAATAGTCTATATCTACAAACTTTATAATAGTCTATATCTACAAACTTTATAATAAATAGTCTGTATCTACAAACTTTATAATAAATAGTCTGTATCTACAAACTTTATAATAAATTGTCTGTATCTACAAACTTTATAATAAATAGTCTGTATCTACAAACTTTATAATAAATAGTCTGTATCTACAAACTTTATAATAAATAGTCTATATCTACAAACTTTGTAATAAATAGTCTGTATCTACAAACTTTATAATAAATAGTCTATATCTACAAACTTTGTAATAAATAGTCTGTATCTACAAACTTTATAATAAATAGTCTATATCTACAAACTTTATAATAGTCTGTATCTACAAACTTTATAATAAATAGTCTGTATCTACAAACTTTATAATAAATAGTCTATATCTACAAACTTTATAATAAATAGTCTGTATCTACAAACTTTATAATAAATAGTCTATATCTACAAACTTTATAATAAATAGTCTGTATCTACAAACTTTATAATAAATTGTCTGTATCTACAAACTTTATAATAAATAGTCTGTATCTACAAACTTTATAATAAATAGTCTATATCTACAAACTTTATAATAAATAGTCTGTATCTACAAACTTTATAATAGTCTATATCTACAAACTTTATAATAAATAGTCTATATCTACAAACTTTATAATAGTCTATATCTACAAACTTTATAATAAATAGTCTGTATCTACAAACTTTATAATAAATTGTCTATATCTACAAACTTTATAATAAATTGTCTGTATCTACAAACTTTATAATAGTCTATATTTACAAACTTTATAATAAATAGTCTATATCTACAAACTTTATAATAGTCTGTATCTACAAACTTTATAATAAATAGTCTGTATCTACAAACTTTATAATAAATTGTCTATATCTACAAACTTTATAATAAATAGTCTATATCTACAAACTTTATAATAAATAGTCTGTATCTACAAACTTTATAATAAATAGTCTATATCTACAAACTTTATAATAAATAGTCTGTATCTACAAACTTTATAATAGTCTGTATCTACAAACTTTATAATAAATAGTCTGTATCTACAAACTTTATAATAAATAGTCTATATCTACAAACTTTATAATAAATTGTCTGTATCTACAAACTTTATAATAAATAGTCTGTATCTACAAACTTTATAATAAATAGTCTGTTTCTACAAACTTTATAATAAATAGTCTATATCTACAAACTTTATAATAAATTGTCTGTATCTACAAACTTTATAATAAATTGTCTGTATCTACAAACTTTATAATAAATAGTCTATATCTACAAACTTTATAATAAATAGTCTGTATCTACAAACTTTATAATAAATAGTCTATATCTACAAACTTTATAATAAATTGTCTGTATCTATGAACTTAATAATAAATAGTCTGTTTCTACAAACTTTATAATAAATAGTCTGTATCTACAAACTTTATAATAAATAGTCTATATCTACAAACTTTATAATAAATAGTCTCTATCTACAAACTATATAATAAATAGTCTGTATCTACAAACTTTATAATAAATTGTCTGTATCTACAAACTTTATAATAGATATTCTGTATCTACAAACTTTATAATAAATAGTCTATATCTACAAACTTTATAATAAATAGTCTATATCTACAAACTTTATAATAAATAGTCTGTATCTACAAACTATATAATAAATAGTCTATATCTACAAACTTTATAATAAATAGTCTGTATCTACAAACTTTATAATAAATAGTCTATATCTACAAACTTTATAATAAATAGTCTGTATCTACAAACTTTATAATAAATAGTCTATATCTACAAACTTTATAATAAATTGTCAGTATCTACAAACTTTATAATAAATAGTCTATATCTACAAACTTTATAATAAATTGTCTATATCTACAAACTTTGTAATAAATAGTCTGTATCTACAAACTTTATAATAGATATTCTGTATCTACAAACTTTATAATAAATAGTCTATATCTACAAACTTTATAATAAATAGTCTGTATCTACGAACTTTATAATAAATTGTCTGTATCTATGAACTTAATAATAAATAGTCTGTTTCTACAAACTTTATAATAAATAGTCTGTATCTACAAACTTTATAATAAATAGTCTATATCTACAAACTTTATAATAAATAGTCTATATCTACAAACTTTATAATAAATTGTGTGTATCTACAAACTTTATAATAAATAGTCTGTATCTACAAACTTTATAATAAATAGTCTGTATCTACAAACTTTATAATAAATAGTCTGTATCTACAAACTTTATAATAAATTGTCTATATCTACAAACTTTATAATAAATAGTCTATATCTACAAACTTTATAATATATTGTCTGTATCTACAAACTTTATAATAAATAGTCTGTATCTACAAACTTTATAATAAATAGTCTGTATCTACAAACTTTATAATAAATTGTCTATATCTACAAACTTTATAATAAATAGTCTATATCTACAAACTTTATAATAAATTGTGTGTATCTACAAACTTTATAATAAATAGTCTATATCTACAAACTTTATAATAACTTGTCTATATCTACAAACTTTATAATAAATTGTCTATATCTATAAACTTTATAATAAATAGTCTCTATCTACAAACTTTATAATAAATTGTCTATATCTACAAACTTTATAATAACTTGTCTATATCTACAAACTTTATAATAAATAGTCTGTATCTACAAACTTTATAATAAATAGTCTGTATCTACAAACTTTATAATAACTTGTCTATATCTACAAACTTTATAATAAATTGTGTGTATCTACAAACTTTATAATAAATAGTCTGTATCTACAAACTTTATAATAAATAGTCTATATCTACAAACTTTATAATAAATAGTCTATATCTACAAACTTTATAATAAATAGTCTATATCTACGAACTTTATAATAAATTGTCTGTATCTACAAACTTTATAATAAATAGTCTATATCTACAAACTTTATAATAAATAGTCTCTATCTACAAACTTTATAATAAATTGTCTATATCTACGAACTTTATAATAAATAGTCTATATCTACAAACTTTATAATAAATAGTCTCTATCTACAAACTTTATAATAAATTGTCTATATCTACAAACTTTATAATAAATTGTCTGTATCTACGAACTTTATAATAAATAGTCTATATCTACAAACTTTATAATAAATAGTCTCTATCTACAAACTTTATAATATATTGTCTATATCTACAAACTTTATAATATATTGTCTGTATCTACAAACTTTATAATAAATAGTCTGTATCTACAAACTTTATAATAAATAGTCTGTATCTACAAACTTTATAATAAATTGTCTGTATCTACAAACTTTATAATAAATAGTCTGTATTTGTAAACTTATAATATATTCTCTACATCTATTATTATATATATAATACTTTGTCTGTATCTATAAACCTTATGATAAATTGTCTATAAACTTTTACAATTATTATGAATTGTCAATAAACTTAATCATAAGATTGTCTTTAAACTTTATATTGAATTGTCTATATCTATAAACTCTAAAATAAATTGTCTGTATCTATATACACTTTATGATAAATCATGATGAAAAGAATTGTTTATATTTATAAACTTTATGATATATTGTCTATAAAACTTTTAATTATTATAAATCGTCTATAAATGATAAACCTGATAATAAATTCTGTATCTTTTCAGATTTTACAATAAATTGTTTATTTTAGAGAGTTATAGTAAAATGTCTTTTTCTATCGATTTTATATCGAGTTGTATATTATCAAATTTATGAAAGAATTTTATAACAGATGTTATAAAAAGGTGCAAATAAATTTTATGATGAATTATAAATTAATCTTACAATAGATTGTCTACAAATTCTTTAATAGATTGTTTTCAAATTCTACAATTGTCCATAATTTTCAAACACAAAAATTATGTGTAATTATATGTGACTGCTGGCTTTGTCAATATCATAAAACTTTTTGAAAACTGCAGACATCCATAAAATATTTCAGTGCAGTAGGCTCCATTACCCATGACACATGTATGACTAAGGTTTGGTTAGTCTAGCTCTTATACTTTGTCAGAAAAAAACTTAAACGTAAAACCTTAACATTGATTTTCTTCTAAGTCCAGAAATTTGAGGTTTTTACCCAAAAAGTACAAAAATCATAGAAATGCAAGTTAAGAGTGTTAAAAGGCATTCAGTTATACATCTCAGGATACATGTATAACCTAAGTTTGGTTCCTCTAACTATTATAGTTTGTCAGAAACAGACTAATATTCAACAGCTAAATGCAAAACCTTAGCGCTTGATTTTTTTCCCAAGTCCAGAAATTTGGGATTTTTACCCGAAACATGGAGATATCCATGAAATACTTTTTGTGGTGTAGGCTCTACTGCCAATGCTACATTTATGATTGAGGTTTTTCTGGTTCAGCTTTTATCAGAAACAGAGATTAACACAAATCTTTAATATTGTTGACAAAGTCACCATCGAAAAACAACGCCTAAGTGCCACCTTTCTGACATCTGTCATAGGTGACACAAAAACTATCTATAAAAGGTGAAATTACCTCTTCTAGTAATCTATTGACAGCCTCTATGTCATTGTACGTCCTCGTCATCTGTGTCACACGCTCAGCACATAGGACTGTAAATAGATAAACAAATAGATAAACAAATAGATAAACAACACTGTCACACGCTCAGCACATAGGACTGTAAATAGATAAACAAATAGATAAACAACACTGTCATACACTCAGTACATAGGACTGTAAATAAATAAACAACATTGTCATACACTCAGTACATACGACTGTAAATAGATAAACAACATTGTCATACACTCAGTACATACAACTGTAAATAGATAAACAAATAGATAAACAACATTGTCACACGCTCAGCACATAGGACTGTAAATAGATAAACAAATAGATAAACAAATAGATAAACAACACTGTCACACACTCAGTACATAGGACTGTAAATAGATAAACAACATTGTCATACACTCAGTACATAGGACTGTAAATAGATAAACAACACTGTCATACACTCAGTGGACTGTAAATAGATAAACAACATTGTCATACACTCAGTACATAGGACTGTAAATAGATAAACAACATTGTCATACACTCAGTACATACAACTGTAAATAGATAAACATTGTCATACACTCAGTACATAGGACTGTAAATAGATAAACAACATTGTCATACACTCAGTACATACAACTGTAAATAGATAAACAACACTGTCATACACTCAGTACATACGACTGTAAATAGATAAACAACATTATCATACACAATATATATACAATTTCCTGACAGTGATCAGCCAAAAAATTGTAACAATTCTGTAATAATTAATTTTTCTTTGTTTTCATGGTAAATACCCAAATGTGATTGGTCGAAAAATTCTTTTCATTCTTCTATTAAAGAAATTCTGAGAATGGTGTGAAAAATGTGACGTCACAATACGACAATTGATGTTGCATATTGATTTGAGAAAAAGAATCCCATTTAAAACCAGTACAAGAGGCCGAATGGGCCTGTATCGCTCACCTGGCTCTACAGCAACTTTGAAGTTGGTTGAGGTCATTTCTACAGATACTATGCTGATTACTTCTTTATTCAAATATCATAGTAGGCTAGGTTTATTCATATTAATAAATTTTCTAGTCCTTTATTCCAGCATTCTATTGGCCTAATATCAGGTCTCAAAGGCTCTTGGCTATCGCAAAATTATTATTTACAGATTTCACCCCTGTGACCTTGAATGTAGGTCAAGGTCATTCATTTGAACAAACTTGGTAGCCCTTCACCCCAGCATGCTACAGGCCCAATATCAAGTCCCTGGGCCTCTTGGTTATTGAGAAGAAGTCGTTTGAAGATTATAGCCTATTTCACCTCTGTGACCTTGAATGAAGGTCAAGGTCATTTATTTGAACAAACTTGGTAGCCCTTCACCCCAGCATGCTACAGGCCTAATATCAAGTCCCTGGGCCTCTTGGTTATTGCGAAGAAGTTGTTTGAAGATTATAGCCTATTTCACCCATGTGACCTTGAATGAAGGTCAAGGTCATTTATTTGAACAAACTTGGTAGCCCTTCACCCCAGCATGCTACAGGCCCTTCGGGCAGGTGAGCTAATAAGTAAATGAATCTATTATATTATATGAATCATTATATTGATAAATGAACACTTGGCTAAAATTCAAAACAGAGAAAAACCAGTCATTGTTACTCCTTAAAATGCGTAGGGGCGAATATGAAAATAAATTTGCATTCAACTCTAGATTTTAGTGTTCTTTTTTGTCATTTTGTCTCAGCCAAGAAATAAAACAAAATATGTTATCAAGATCCTTTGCATGGCATTCCTATAAAAATAGTAACATTCGCAAAAGACAACATCAGACACAAGTTGGTGTACACCCACCGATGAAATACCTTCTGTATGAAATGAAAAACAAAATATGCAAATTGTCCAATGAAATATTGCCCCTTAAAATGCTCAATATGAAAATGATGATAAAGCCGACATAAAAATTCCAAGAGATCTGAAAAATGAGACTACAGATCTGATGGTTAAAATGCCTTAAAATATTCAAAGGGATCTGGAAAGTGGGACGTAATCTGAAAAATGGTTAAAAGACTTTGAAACATCAAAAACCAATATCTTTTTAAACGACCGACTCGAAATGCTGATTAACAAGCAAAACATTAAATACAAATGTTCATGTCACCAGTCAAAAAGTGAGAGAGGAAACTTTTGGACCAAATGTTTCTGAGCAACACATATAAACATAAAAATATTACCTATTTAAAACAGATTCATATACCCCTGGTACATAATTCAATTCTCGATGAGAGATAAGAACTTACTGTTGCTGAAGAACTCTTCAATATCGGACATACAAACTTCTCGGTCATTCCAACACTTATAGAAATGTCTATGACTGGTGTAAGTGGACCCCACACGACATGTCACAGGATCTCCTGCCAACCCTGGAGGATCAAGACAACCATCTACATGTTCCTCTTGTCCACAAACACCATCAGTAGTTTTGTCCCCACAAAGACCATCAGTAGTTTCGTCCATATTATTTGTCTCTGTACTCGACACAGTTGATTTTGATTTGGATCCCCTTTTGACAGAAGTCAAGAGAAATCTGCATTTTTTTCGCCTTGGAGAAGATCTGTTTTTCGTTTTGGCACTACAGTTTAAATTGTTCTGATAACCATTTGAAGTATCAGATAGCTTTATGCTCTTGTTTGGCTTACAGCTCTTCAATAATCTGTCTCGACTCGACTGTTTTGATTTAAATCGGTCGTAGGACATTTTTTGTTGACTTTCAAATCGTACACTTGTGTTTCTTTTGCTTCTATTTCGCATTGAACCATGAACAATCTTGCACTGTTTTCCTTGAACACTGTCACAAGTTTTAGTAACAACATGATTTCCATTCTCCGATTTGTTGTAATTTGATGTGGCCGGTACAGTATACACCATACTAAATGATTGTTCTAGTCCGTTTAAACAATTTGTATCTTTAATATTTCCTTGATCAACAGTCTCAGTGTGTTTATTGTTCTTATTGCTGCTAAAAGCCTCATTAAAAGCAGAATAGTCATAAATTTGAAATTGACTGTTGTTGGAATTCATTGTCAAAAATGCATTATCTTTATCTTTTAAATTTTCATTTATTACAGAGAATTGGTTGTCATTTCCAAATCTATCTGCACAAGATACTACAACCATTTGATCTCCTGATTCAGTAACAAGATTCCAGTTACCTTCACTAACGAGATTTTTGTTACCTGTAATACCTGACAAAGATTCCTTAGAGCCGTCTGGATGTACACCTACAATCTGTGTTTCCGGCTCTATCAACTTACTGTGTGTACTCTGTACAATATCGGGCACTGGCAGAATCATATTCTGGTTTTCATCCATCTTTTATAGTTTAGAGTGAACATCCACACAACAGAACAATCCCTAATGATCAGAAGAACAAATAATGAAAGTATTGGGAGAGTTGTACAATATACACAGAAACCAAAAATTTCCAAAAATGATCTGTTGAGATTGTATCACCACTACAATCTATCGTCAGCTATCTCATGAAAACCTTTAAAAATAAAACCACATCGATTCCCTGGAACTGCATTTCCTTTCCCGTATATGTATCAGATGCATTTTTGCACACTGGTACACAGCTCTACATGGTCTGTGAATAATGTTCCTATGCCAGCACACTGAAGCAGCCACGTTTATAACCGTGTCGATTATTTCACTGATAAATTATAAATAACAACAAGAAATGAAACATAACAAGTGATGTAGACTTTGTAGGTAAAACTACAGACCTGTTATACAATCCAATACTTTACCATGAAAAATACATTTATGGCTACAAGAACACAAGAGAAGTTATCCACCATAATGTAGAAAATGTCAAGACGATGTCTTTCCCCACAGTGGCGATATCAATTTCAAACTGTCATCGTCCACAGGCAGTCTCATGTTGATCAATATCTGTTTCAAACATTCACAAAATCAGTAAGTTGTTGTTTTCCGTCCGCCAGCCAGTACTGATAGAGTAAGGATTCAGCTGTTTTAGTATGACCGGGAGACAATAGCATAGATCTATACGGGATCTCCTACACAGTATAGAGAACAATGTCAACATATAGATTTGTCGGGACTTTTAAAGTCCATTATAGACACTGTTCAAACAGAGTATCATTAAATCAGCATAGCTAGTAAACATAAGGGTGTTTTTTTATCCAAAGTTATTCGTTTGACAGTTGATAAATTACTGCCGGCTGTCCCTCAATAAATGATCATGGAAATACAGGACTTTTTCTGTGTTTCCCCGGAGAGTGCTCTCCCCACCTCGTACCAGCTAATTATGGTGGGGCAGAAGTTATACCTACATCATATAACACTTTCCACTGATAAGTAGTTCGCCTTTAAACCATTCTGATAGCTCCGTAGTTACATAATCCACAGGCCTATTGCCACTGTAAACAGTGACGACCGAGACGTCATGTGAAAAACCGTGTCAGTCACGCCAACAGTGTGGCCCCCTCCTTTTTTACCTGACTTAAGAGGTATTTTAGTGTCAATCAATTCACTGGGTTACCTGGTATTCTGTTTATTTTCTCAGTGAAAAAACAAACTTGTGACAAAAACGCAAAAAATAACTAGTGCTGATGTTATGTACACATCAGCAGACAGAACTGCTGTGTCATATGTTTAGAACGATGTTCTTTAATTCTGCTCTATCAGGCTGAATGAAGCTGTATCATGCTGTAATAAATCATCAAGTTGAACAATGCTGTATCTTGCTCTATCAGGCTGAATGAAGCTGTATCATGCTGTAATAAATCATCAAGTTGAACAATGCTGTATCTTGCTCTATCAGGCTGAATGAAGCTGTATCATGCTGTAATAATCATCAAGTTGAACAATGCTGTATCTTGCTCTATCAGGCTGAATGAAGCTGTATCATGCTGTAATAAATCATCAAGTTGAACAATGCTGTATCTTGCTCTATCAGGCTGAATGAAGCTGTATCATGCTGTAATAAATCATCAAGTCAAACAATGCTGTATCTTGCTCTATCAGGCTGAATGAAGCTGTATCATGCTGTAATAAATTATCAAGTCAAACAATGCTGTATCTTGCTCTACGAGGCTGAATGACATTGTATCATGCTGTATAATGGGTTTTTTTCATTGCTCCATCGTCATTGATCCGTACATGAAGTTGTTACATTGACTCTTATAACCTGTGTTATTTACTGGTCCTCAAGAGTTCTGAGTCTCCAATTCAAGTTCTGACAAATAAATTAACTAAGCTAACACCTCCAAAAACCATCTGTCACTCATGATGGTATGAATGCACAATCCAAAACTTTTGTCACAGATCTCATGTGCTCACAGTTAGAAAAGCTGCAAGAATTGGAGAAATCTTTTTCACAGCTGTTTGAGGTGAAGCTAGAGTGATATAGCTTTGTTGTAACCATATCATCAGGACAAGGAAATGCTGTTTTAGTGTTCTCCAATGGTCTTCTTGTCAGAAGTTTTAACTTGTGCGAGAAACGATGGTATTCAAAGATCATTGGACCTGTCTTTGACCTGTCTATATATAAAGGTAATCTGCCCCCCTTGGGCGAACTTTATAGACAGTTTTGACTGTAATATTGTTTCATGCGGTATGATGTTATATAATAAATGTATTTAATATTACACTGTGTGACTCTGTGTCATTATTTTTTATTTTCCTATAGTGTCCTTGTAACATCAAAAGGTGTCCTGACCATAAGATATATCATACAAATAATAAATCTCCTTCTTATGTGTTGGCAATTGTCAAATCCTTCAAGAATTTTATCAAACACTTCCAAATGGAAAAGTCAACATCTCATGATAACAAATATTGAATCGTGGATATTTGCATGCACCACTTGAGGTGGTTGTTGAGTACCTATCATCCTCTCCTTCATACAGATGATAAGTTATAATCCAGGCACCAATGGTAAGCTGGCTGTAAGTTAGTCAGCTTATCCTCCGACTCAGCTGTGTCCACCTCAGATATTCCCATCAATCCACGGGAGGGCTCTACATATCCAGCTGACTTCGTCCTCCTCAGATATTCTTCCAGCTGATTTCAATAAAAACATCACAGAACTACTGCGCAATTGTAAACATTTCAGATCCCATGCTGCCTCCAGCCTCATCCTGTCAATCAACCGATTTGTCAGCCAATCAGCACAACTCTGCCCTCCCAAAATATAACTATAACGACAGCTCCGATCAATACTATATAAATTATCACTGCCAGACTCTTCAGTGTGTCCGGGAGTCTCTGGTAAAACATGTTGAGCAGAAAGGAAATATACAAATCGCCACTGAGAAATACCATATTTTTGCTTTAGAGAAAATGTACAAATCAACTCTGGGAAAGACCATCTATATCTATTGTAGTTATGTGTGAGACACACATACATTTCAACATTCAATCCAGCGTCAGCATTTTTGTACTTGAATAAACCCCCTCCCCTCGTGTAAAATTAGTATTAAAGTTTATGATTCTTCAAACATGAAGAAGGGGTATTAAAGTATTTGTGAGCAGATCACATAACTGTGGGTCTTTATAAATTACATTCACATTTGAATTCACTCAAAATATAAGAGTTTCTTCAAATTGAGCTTGGAATTATACCTCATAAACTGGGACATTTTATTATGAAATGATTTTCATGAAGGAGAGAACTTTTAGAATAATTCTAATGACATAATATGAAGTGTTTTGTTTGGAACATAAATCACACTCTCTAGATTCAGATATATAACATTCTTCTCTGTTGAGTTAGAAATAAATCAATTTCTTGTGTGAAGTTGTTATCAATGACGTACAACCCAGTCAACACGTCTTAAAAACAAAATTTGTCATCATACTGCAGCTGTGGCAATAGTTATACTGAAACACTTTAAACAGGTGAAACATCAACCTGAATCGTCACGATGGCATGTAATAAGTATCAGAGATCAATACAATCTATAGACAAATATATGACCAGAACCATCGTCTGTCTCAGAAAACTTCCATCTAGATCTTCACTACTGAAACCTAATTAATTAATATAACTAATAGTTATAGGGCTGGGTGTGGACTAAAGAGGGCTGGGTGTGGATAGAGGGCTGGGTGTGGACTAAAGAGGGCTGGGTGTGGACTAAAGAGGGCTGGGTGTGGACTAAACAGGGCTGGGTGTGGACTAAAGAGGGCTGGGTGTGGATAGAGGGCTGGGTGTGGACTAAAGAGGGCTGGGTGTGGACTAAAGAGGGCTGGGTGTGGACTAAACAGGGCTGGGTGTGGACTAAAGAGGGCTGGGTGTGGACTAAAGAGGGCTGGGTGTGGACTAAAGAGGGCTGGGTGTGGACTAAAGAGGGCCGGGTGTGGATTAAGGGCTGGGTGTGAACTAAAGAGGGCTGGGTGTGGACTAAAGAGGGCTGGGTGTGGACTAAACAGGGCTGGGTGTGGACTAAACAGGGCTGGGTGTGGACTAAACAGGGCTGGGTGTGGACTAAACAGGGCTGGGTGTGGACTAAACAGGGCCAGGTGTGGACTAAAGAGGGCTGGGTGTGGATTGAGGGCTGGGTGTGGACTAAAGAGGACTGGGTGTGGACTAAACAGGGCTGGGTGTGGACTAAACAGGGCTGGGTGTGGACTAAACAGGGCTGGGTGTGGACTAAACAGGGCTGGGTGTGGACTAAACAGGGCTGGGTGTGGACTAAAGAGGGCCAGGTGTGGACTAAACAGGGCTGGGTGTGGACTAAAGAGGGCCGGGTGTGGATTAAGGGCTGGGTGTGAACTAAAGAGGGCCAGGTGTGGATTGAGGGCTGGGTATGGACTAAAGAGGGCCGGGTGTGGATTGAGGGCTGGGTGTGGACTAAAGAGGGCTGGATGTGGACTAAAGAGGGCTGGGTGTGCACTAAAGAGGGCTGGGTGTGCACTAAAGAGGGCTGGGTGTGCACTAAAGAGGGCTGGATGTGGACTAAAGAGGGCTGGGTGTGGACTAAAGAGGGCCGGGTGTGGACTAAAGAGGGCTGGATATGGACTTAAGAGGGCCGGGTGTGGACTAAAGAGGGCTGGGTGTGGACTAAAGAGGGCTGGGTGTGGATTGAGGGTTTGATGTGGATTGAGGGATGATTGTGGACTTAAGAGGGATGGGTGTGGATGAAGGATCTGGTGTGGATCAAAGGTTTGATGTAGACTTAAAGATGGCCATACGAGTATCGAGGGATGGGTGCACGTGTGGATCAAGGGTCGGATGTGGATGGAGGTTTGGATATGGATGGTCGACTGAGGGTTGGATGTTGACCAAGGGTAGAGAGTAGATCAGCCTTAAAATTCTTATCTTGGATAACTATTAAAAACACTTTAAAAACTTTTCTCAAGAATCTGTGTTGGTTTGCATTCAATTCCCCTGGCTGCACTCTATTCCAGTTTTCTTGGTGTGGACTAAAGAGGGCTGGGTGTGGACTAAAGAGGGCTGGGTGTGGACTAAAGAGGGCTGGGTGTGGACTAAAGAGGGCTGGGTGTGGACTAAAGAGGGCCGGGTGTGGATTAAGGGCTGGGTGTGAACTAAAGAGGGCTGGGTGTGGACTAAACAGGGCTGGGTGTGGACTAAACAGGGCTGGGTGTGGACTAAACAGGGCTGGGTGTGGACTAAACAGGGCTGGGTGTGGACTAAACAGGGCCAGGTGTGGACTAAAGAGGGCTGGGTGTGGATTGAGGGCTGGGTGTGGACTAAAGAGGACTGGGTGTGGACTAAACAGGGCTGGGTGTGGACTAAACAGGGCTGGGTGTGGACTAAACAGGGCTGGGTGTGGACTAAACAGGGCTGGGTGTGGACTAAACAGGGCTGGGTGTGGACTAAACAGGGCTGGGTGTGGACTAAAGAGGGCCAGGTGTGGACTAAAGAGGGCTGGGTGTGGACTAAAGAGGGCCGGGTGTGGATTAAGGGCTGGGTGTGAACTAAAGAGGGCCAGGTGTGGATTGAGGGCTGGGTATGGACTAAAGAGGGCCGGGTGTGGATTGAGGGCTGGGTGTGGACTAAAGAGGGCTGGATGTGGACTAAAGAGGGCTGGGTGTGCACTAAAGAGGGCTGGGTGTGCACTAAAGAGGGCTGGGTGTGCACTAAAGAGGGCTGGATGTGGACTAAAGAGGGCTGGGTGTGGACTAAAGAGGGCCGGGTGTGGACTAAAGAGGGCTGGATATGGACTTAAGAGGGCCGGGTGTGGACTAAAGAGGGCTGGGTGTGGACTAAAGAGGGCTGGGTGTGGATTGAGGGTTTGATGTGGATTGAGGGATGATTGTGGACTTAAGAGGGATGGGTGTGGATGAAGGATCTGGTGTGGATCAAAGGTTTGATGTAGACTTAAAGATGGCCATACGAGTATCGAGGGATGGGTGCACGTGTGGATCAAGGGTCGGATGTGGATGGAGGTTTGGATATGGATGGTCGACTGAGGGTTGGATGTTGACCAAGGGTAGAGAGTAGATCAGCCTTAAAATTCTTATCTTGGATAACTATTAAAAACACTTTAAAAACTTTTCTCAAGAATCTGTGTTGGTTTGCATTCAATTCCCCTGGCTGCACTCTATTCCAGTTTTCTTGTCCTCCCAATATTCTGAGGTTAATGTGGAAAATCTACATCGAATATCCGACAGTAAGATTTTGTCACTTCTGGGTACTGCTTCCATAAATGGTTGAAGGGAGATAACTCTCACTATATCATTTGCAAAATATTCAAATCTCAAAACTCAAGTTGTTGCTGAAAGCCTCTTTATCCAGTCATTATTCTTCAATTTTCTATAATCTGCCCCTCCTTAAAAATGTTTGGCCTGTAAATCAGTGCCCTCAACCAATGGAAATGCTTCGTCCTTGTCGACACCATGTAACACAGCAGGTAACCACTGATACACTGATTCACTGTATCTATGGGCGAAATCTGGCGGACTGATAACGATCGGCTTTATCTAGCTCACATAAACATACCCTCATCAATAAAATAAATCTAACCAGAGGTTCATAAGATTGCTTGTACATAAGCTTGTTATTTTGAAAGAGGTCAGATATGACCCTTGACATTTAATACTGACCAACATTAATTTCGCAATTTTGTTATGTAAACTTTACATGTGGGGGTAATTTCCGCGATTGATTCACCCATTTGTAGTTCAAGATTATGCAAATTGATATAAAAATAATATGCGTGGGAGAAATGTTTGCGATCAAAAGGACTCCGCATATTAAGCGTAAATTTCACCCTCACGTAAATTTTCACTTTTACAGTAGCAGTCGATAGTCATGTCAGTTGAATGTTTTGTTTCTCCCTTGACAATAATATAAACTAAATGATTTGAAATTTAAAATAAGGATTTAAAATTGTCACATATTTACAAAATTCTGTTATAACTATTCGATTATTTAATGAGTATGAAGTGAAATACCTGTATAGGAGGCAGGTACTATTACCTGCTATTATGGCTACAATTACTTAAAAAAAACACCTGCAAATTAATATTCATCATGCTTTGTTATCTCACAAATAATCAACATTATTATTCAAAGTTACAAACGAGAATTATTACAGAATACATACAGCTCTTGTCTTTCATGATAAACCAGACTGTTTCTACTCTGGAGTCATGTGAATCATTTCTGTCCTGCACAAAATATTGATCTACAAATCTACATCATTGGAATGTTTACATTGTGATATCTGTATCCCTTCAATGTTTGTCATCACCATATTATAATGTACACAGTGAGCTTAAATATGAAACTGCACATGTGACATACAAAGTTAGATATATTTTGAACATATTTATAAACAC
>NW_022982774.1:0-20275 GCF_902652985.1 Pecten maximus | reverse complement strand
GTTGTTGACAGCGAAATGATAGCATATTACTTTTCTTTCGTTTGACTAGGCGGAATAAGAACGAAATTAATTTCTCCTATAGTAGAGCTGGCCGCTAGGTGGCGCTATATGCTACCTGCGGAGCACGTGTGTGTTCGCGGTTGTGTCATTCAGGCGACAACCTTTTAGGCGTATACACGGTCAGCTTTCGTTAAAATTTTCGATGAAAATATTGTTTTGTTGCTAAATCTGCTTTTATTGCAGAATGGTTTATTGGATTAGCACACAACGTCGCGGGTGTGACAGTTCGTTACTGTCTTCAGAAATACATTTTTGTGTATATAGGTAGTGTACATACATTGCCTACCGACAGTCGGTGCGATGTTGATTGCTTTCATGGTCATTGTACTTTTTGTAGGGGGATTTTGATGGAAATAATATAACTTGTTTTGGCTGTGTACATCGTTAGTGTAAAAGATTGCATTGTGAAATGTATTTCATGGTAATAAACTAGTACGCGGGTCGGTCGTCCCGTTTGCAATTTATTCAAATGTTTGTGCGTTTTCTGGCATTAGGCACGAACGGAGATTGAAGGAGAAATGGCTATAGGGTGTCTTTCATTTTGTCATTAGACGTAAATATAAAGGATGTTAGTGGGTAATTCATTTATGCAAAGTACTGAATCATTTTCACACTTCATGCGAGAATCCTCATGGTCCTTGGTTGTGAGCGTTTGATTTTGAGACAAAGTAGTTTAACATAGGGCCGACAGGCAGCCATCTTTGATTTTGACTTTCTATAGAAATTCCTCCCGACACAATTTTGTGGATCATTTCTAATTTTATGCGAAAGTTTCCCTTTGGCCTTATGGTAATATTATTGTTTTTTGAAATGCGTCGTGCTAATTGCTCAAAATCATGACTCCATTGTTTTAAGTAGACTTGGGAGACAGAGTATACATTGTATCGGTTCAGGAGGTCATCATTACTATTTTTAGCTTTTATAGAGTGTATTTTATCACAGACCATGGAAGTGGGTCAAGGACATTCATTTTGCAACTCGGTAGCCATTCATCTCCCCATACTTATTGCTCAAAATCATGACACTACTGTTTAAAGAAGTAGACTTTGAGATAGTAATCGCAGACACTTACCTGAAATTTGACCCCAGTGGAAAAAAGCCAGAGGGCTTTCCGAGCTATCCCTTTGGCTTATTGAAAGCTTTCTGAGCTATCCTTATTTGAAGTACACCAGCCAATCTTTCTTCCTTACTACTTCTACTGTACAGGATCAGACTGGCCCTTCATATAATCCTGTATTTCAGATTATCAACAAAAACTTTCAGATCCTTCTTGCCTTCAACACTTTGCTGTTGGAATACCATTGATAACTATAAGTTTATTATGCTAATAGACATTAATATAATTTGTTCATAGAAACAGTTTTTAATCAAAGTGCCAAAATTGTCATAAAATAAATTTTTCCTTTTACAAATGTTAAGTGGTTAAGACTATGTACCATTTTACCGAATACAATTGAACTAAATTGAATTGCATGACAACATCACAACCCAATACAATATGGATAATAGTGCTGTTGACAACATCACAACCCAATACAATATGGATAATAGTGCTGTTGAACAGAAAACTGAAAACAATTTCTGATGAGGATGTTCTTTATTGGATGTCCTTGTTTTTTAACCCCGAAAATTGTCAATAATTTAATCCAATCACATGTATGCCCAATAAAAAAATACATGAACGAAGACATGCAGTTTTACCCTGAATCATCTCCAAGCCAAGGCTATCATGATTATGCAGGCATGGTTTTTTCCAATGTCAAATTTAATAAATGTATAATATACACATGTACAAATATTCTGAGCTGTGTCCAACATAAAAATTCAAAACAGAATATCGACATATTCATAAAGAAGTATACAGTCTTTTAACTAGAAGTTTCGCAGAAAACTATTCAAACAATGAATTATATTCATACATTCCCTCAAGTTCCTGGATATCAACGATTCCGCAGAATTCATAAGGAAATCAAAATGATAGGCATTAAAGACGTTTTCTTTTGAAGTTATACATATAATTATACGAAAATCCTTTCTGCAAAAGAATACAATACAAATGGGAACATTCAAGTAAGTTGTTTTCTTTCCTGTCTGGACGCAAGGAAACTAAGTCAAAAGCTGGGACTTTCCCATATGTGACAATATTATCGAGAGACGATTGGGCAGGACAAAACTACAGATCTCAAGTGACAAACCCCATCCCGATGAAATGTGACAATTAATCAAACTACAAGTATGGGCATATGGTTTATAAGGAATCAATTTAACACTTGTTCAATTTTGTAATTACTACCTCCGCAGGACAATCTAATCAGACTTAAACCGTTTGATTCTAAGCATTATTTGAAAATACTTTAAAGGGAAACAAAAATGGAAGCACGTTATGAATGGTAGCAAATTGTAGAATGTGAGATGAAGGCTTGATGTTTCAAACCAAACCCACGACAGAAAAAAACAACTATCTCCAAATTTTGAATCTTGAATTTTCCAAAACTTATCTTTTCAGCCAGTATAACCAAGGGAAGTTGAAAATGTCGCAGTGAATGGGTGATGCGTGTATGATTATCGGCATTGCATCAAAGGCATTGAGGTTTAAAATGGGCTAATCAATCACAGAATTTTAATGAATTTAACAAATAAATAATCTTACAAACCACACATACATTCATTATAATGATTTGGGGATATATACTGCCTCAATTACATTTAATTAATTCACGGTCACATAACATAAACAAATGCATTCTCCAAATTAATCAAAGGAGATTAAAATAGTGTAAGCTTCTGTAAGTAAACTGAAAATATTGCCATATTTTTGTACTGTAAACCATTAAGATTATTTTCCTTTGTTGCCTTTAGCAAAGAATTTATATTAACACATACCGATTCAAAAACAAAATGCTGATATCACTGACCACATATATATAGACAAATAACAGAAGATTTTCTGAAAACTTTTTTAACAAATTTACCCATTATCAATTAACAATGGTAAAATTTTAAACAAAATTGTAAGCTACATAAACACCTGATGTTTCCCCTATAGATGCATTTTCCTCCAGAAGCATGACAGAAAGTTAAACTCGCTTGAGACCTAACGGGAACGTTAGTCTAGATTTTCTAATTTTCTACTGACTAAAAACTTTATTTGTTTGGATGTTCATTCCAAACAATTAATTCTGATAATGATATATCTGACTAGTGCTATTTTGCCTGTGGCACCGAGATTATCTCAACCATTAAGAAATACTGCAAATATTTAGGGTACAATTTACTCCCGAATGTTATTAAGCTATATATGATAGGTGTGTATCTATTTGGAAATTACTACAGGATGAAGGAGCGATCCATGACAATGCTGATAATTTTTTTTTGCAAAACAATAACACTTCCATCAATCCAAACAGCCTTATGGTGAACGAACAGATCTTTTTTACCACATATAGCAAGCACATGTACCCTGGGAAATAGGAGCAATGCCAAAGGATGAAGAAATTCATGTTATAATGACACGCCTTAGCTTTTTTCATCGGAAAAAAATTAGATTGCGATCTTTAAGCAAATTAAAACAAAAGTTCCCATTTTTCAAGAAGGAGATCATTACAGTTCCCAATGTGACATAACAATAGGATAAAACTTTCCTTGAATACTTTCATTTTTCACAATTTCAACAATTTATGAATTCCTGACTTTTTATTCAAATTCAAAACTAAAGCAAATTATATACAAAATTGATTGAAAGGATATTTTTCCAGAATGGCATAAACTTACTACTGCAGATGAAAGTACTGGCATTTTACAGGCTGATACTATAACCTTAGCAAGCTAAACTGAGAATGGCCATATGAATACATCAACAAATGAACAATTACCCAAGGAAAAACTTTGTAACCAGCATTACAATGAAGATACTCTTATCCAAACTATTATCAACAAGTATTTACAAAGGACATAAAACTGCAGCTCAGTAACATAGCCACAAGATGACTATACCCAGCTAAAGTGATTCACAAAAATATCTGATGTGTTTCATTATTTTACACATCTCATTGACTTTCTATCTATATACATGTATGCTATTTATTAAATTGACAAAAAAATGAAAGAAAAAAATCCAAATTTATATTCTTCCAGAGACAGGTATTTTTCACATATCCAAATTCGCATGTATCACATACAACACAACTTATTCACAATGTGAAAATTATCACATTAATTCTTACATCTAGGAGAAATTTCTTATTGAATTTTAAATCTCAGTTAAGTTATCCCTTTCATTTACAGCATTTCTACAGAATATCAGTTTCACTTTGTTTTCCTAAAAATTTATCTTACAATAAATCAAATTTTCCTATTATGCCTTGTGCGTATGTGCTTTTCACCCCAAGTCCAAAAATCACTGTAGATACAATTGGATGCCATCCTTTTTTCTAAATAGTAAACAGAAATTTCACAATCTTATATATTCATTAACATGTAAAATTATGTTAGGACGTTATTCATACGATGCCAATCTCACAAAATGATTCAGATTGTTAGCGAATGATTCAAGAAGCAAGACAATGATGCATTAAAAACAATGGTAATCACAAAAGCGTGAGATTACATGTCCGTAACTCTACAAATTATTGAATTCTTCTCATTATTCAGCCATCTCATTCTCCTATCAAACAGCATAGCACTACATTCTTCTGAGCAATAAATTAATAGGTAAAATAATATTATTTCAGGGAATAAACATTGACAGATTATATTGACTCCACTCTAGAATGAACACATTTTATATTTCACATCTACAAAAATACCACTTTTTTGGTACGTAGTCTGATATGGGGTTTTTATGTGAATGTTGAAAACAAGATTTGGCTGGATTTTAGTCCACAATTAATAAGATAAGGTTCATAAGAATTATATAAGAATGTAATTCTGTATCATTTCACATACACTTGAACTGTTATCCAAACAACCCCTCAGGTCACCAAGACCTATAACCAGACCTGTCATTACAGACCTGGCAAAATTTAAAGTTACCTTTAATTTACTTAAGTACAATCAGTCATTAGTGGTTAGTTTCATGGTCATTTCTTCTAAAATATAAATTATGGTTTTAATCCATTGGTTATCAACTTTCCACACCTATGTTGAATTTTTTACTGAAATGTAAATCAATGAATTGCATCATTGCTTAAAATAAAAGACGACTAGATAAAGGACACCGCCTACTACTGAACTTATACCCTACACAGAACTTTAACCAGTGACAACTGGCAACACATCACCCAGTATCAGTGACTTGAGGGGGTTGTAAGTTCAACAGGATCTATATATATAAATATATATATCACACCTATACAATCATTCACACATGTCCCCCTGTATAACACTAAAAAGCCCAAACCTAAAACAAAATGACTTCTCTAAGTGTGTGAACCAAAACAATGAATAATAATTATTTATAATATTTCATAAGAAATCGCAAAGTATTAAAAAGTGAAAAAAAAATACAACTACAATCAACAATGTTAAACTGGGTCACCAGACAAGAATCAATAGACAACATAATCAGGCATGACTTATAGAGAGCATCTAAACAAACCACATGTACACACTGTAACAGATCCTAAGCTTGTTATTGTTCTAAATGCCAACAGAACACCGATCCGTGACAGGCAGGAAGAAATCTAGCAATAGGCGGAATCATGTAGCCAGCATATTATTGTTTGGAAACTGTCTGTATCCAACCAGTAATTAATTTAACAATTAATATTCTTCTCAACATCACAGCATGTTATGGTTTAGAAACTTTCTGTATCCATACATTATAGCACTGTTCATAACCCACCTCTAATTAGATTGTATGGCTGATGAAATTATACTAGAGTAACCTCCCTTGGACAGTTGTACTTCCTGTGGCTGAATCGCCACCTCACCCGATGGAAATCAACATGAGAAGGGTACCAAATGTTTCCCTCCTTCACTTCCAAATTTGGAGTTTTCTCAATTTACTTTTTACTTGTTTAAGAGTGAATTAAACACTCTTCAGGATTTCAACAACTCCAATAATGACCTTGCTCTATAGCAATAGTATTATTAGGGACAAAGCTTATTTCTGTTCGATGATAACAAAATCAAATGTGATTTACCATTAACTGTAGCATTATGAGGAAACCTGTTACAACGTGTACACGACGTTATGTAGACCTCCAAGTTATCTACACCTCAATAAAATACATCAAAACTCAGTTTCACACTCATCATATATATATATATCATTAACACCTGTGCATCCTTCAGAAACTTTCATCACTCCTGAAAACCACATTTGAAAGCCAACAAGCATACATATACTCTTCATTATTATAGCACAACATAGGATCCAAATATTAGGTCAGATATTCATAGCAGCGAAACACGTATATATATAATATATATATATGTATATCTGGTCGTAAAACCAATTTACTTGTACATTATCTACTCAACAACTAGTTCACAACTCAAATAGCATCTGAAAATCCCACAGACTGGTTGTAAAATGGGGGTTGGGGTGGGAAGTGTCAGAAAGAGGGGATACAGTACTTTGCTGTACACATTAACATTGTCCAATATTAACGACCTCTAATCTTAATGAGAACATTTTAATTATCATATATACGTTATGGCAGCATTTTAAGAGTTTAAATTCAAAATATAATCATTTTCTGTATAATACTTTTATTTCAGTACTCTACATTCAATCGACTATTTTGTGATAGCTCCACAAAGTTTACGAGATTAAAAAGCAATCTTGATATAACATTTCACATAATAACCTTACACGATTTGTAATTAAATCCTGTTTATAAAAATTCTAATAGCATGATACTAATATCACTGGTAGGTATGAAAGTCCATATTGATCTGGCAGCAGGCCTTCAATAATTTACATTCTAAATATCACTGCCTGACGTTAACAAAATGTTAGGCCCAGGTCCACCTTTATGAATATTTTTAAATCGTCCATATTTTCATACTTGGATGAAAATGTATGGGTTTTTTTCAAATGACATATTTCCAAACATTTGTATGTAATGCATAATTTTTACTAATGTGAGACCAGACAATGATACAAGCCAGATATGAAACCTACACCCAGAACGGAGAAAAACTATTTAATTAATATTGACCCTTGACCAAAGACTTAGTTGAGATTGTAAAAGATTGTCATTAAATGCAAACTAGAAGGGTTTATATTGTAATGCATGCATAGCCAAACCTCCCAAGACAAAGATTTCAAATTTCATACCTGGAAATATGTCATTTGTAAAATAAAATATTGTCCAAAATCTGGGGAACATAGGGAACCAGATTTTACATCAAAAGAATATGTGATCCTAAAATACACGGAACATTTTTGGTTTTTTTCCGACTTCAAATAACAAAAAAAAAAAACAAAAAAAAAACAAACAAAAAAACAAAAAAAAAACACAAACAATAATTAAACAAGTAACTTTAAAATGGATGTGCTAAATCACGATTAAATAGTGTTGAATACTGGTTAAGATTCTCTACACGCTTGTCTCTATATGTACAGACACTTAGTTATGTATTTAAAGAGGTTCTCGCCTCAACACAGCTCTGTACAATGATTAACCCACAACAGAGGTTAAAAAGTAATAAACCAACAGAATTAAATGCAAGCAGGCACCAATTTAAGATAACAGCGGTCTAGTTCTAACAGTAACAGCTCCCAGTGTAACATATTTCCCAGTTAGTTATAGCAATTTGGGTCAATTTTAAGGATCTAGGACCCACCGTCCACTCTGCTTAAACATTTACACATGAAATCTTTTCAACACTGCAGAATATAAATGGCATGAATCTGCCATCTAGAGATTATTTCAAAGTATGATTTTTCATATTATATTGAACTCTAAATGTTTAAAGTGAAAAAAAAATATCTGTTCCAGAAAATGAATTGAAGAACACATAAAAACAAACATAATGTCAATGGCCTGACAATTATTTTTGTAACCAGGGCCGATATTGGTAAAACTAGACCCTGTGGCTGTCCGTGTACATCAGAACATAGCTGTTCTATAGGGATGTTACATCAGATATCACACTAAACAGTGCTGACGAGGTAATATTTGGGAAATTCTACAACAGAAAATCCCACTCGTGTTACTGACAAAATTGCACACTACAAAATAAGCTTTTAACAAAACCTGTTCGTTATGTTTTAAAACACAGCCATTCTTGGACTATGGGCTAAACAATTTAAGCTTAAAACGGTGATTTTAAATCTAAATTTAAACCCTCAATTGTGATAATATCTTAAGAAATAAATCATTCAACTAACATATATACTGAAAGTTTTGCAGTGCCTGAAATTGTATTCCAGTGGTAATTATTTGAACTGTCCCCACCAGTGCAGTTCAGCAGTAACTAGAGATGGAAAGAAGAGAATAAGAAGAGACAGAGAGGTAGAAAAACAGTTAAGTGACTGGCGTGCACCATGCAACATGTGGTTATAATACCGATAACAAGCCGACCTCCTGACGGCAACAATTACCAGAAACATCTTTGCCATTGTCAAACATTACGTGTACTCAATGGAGATCAACGGCGCGCAACTATGTTACAGAGGCAAACATCCAGCAATATAATAATATCTCCCAAAAATTTTTTAAATTTTTTTCCAATACTATTTTCAACCAATCAACACATTTCTCTGGCTACTAATTGCACATATGAGCAAATTCATGTCTCTGTAACAAATGGAAACGTTTGAACCATATTCCATGCCTATCCCACAGGAAGTGGGATAAAAGAGTTCTGGAGAGGCATGTGACACTGATGGACAAACCCCTTGCTACATCCCATAATACTTATGGGTCTGTCTAGTGATTCATGCCTCCCCTCGGTTGGCAGGAGAGACCTAGTGCCATCATTACACAATACACTGTAGACATTTGTCAGCGAACCATTCAATATCACAATTATACCAGACTCGGTTTTAGTGTTCAAACCTGACTTGCTTGTACATATCATTGCAGCAAACATCAACAGGATTTCCTGCCGCGAGTCATAGACTTTCTACCAGCAGAATCAAATTCCCGTTTAAATACATTGCTTCTCTTGCATATCTTTACATGAAATTTTGTCAACAAATCCAAAATGTCAACCTGTTGTAAACATCATTCCAAATATCAAAAAATTTCAGTTAATGATCCAACCTGATGCGACGTACACCGAGCATCAAAGAGAACCACATCTTTTACACACAAGCCTATAATCCTAAACATACATCCATCGGCGAATCCCAATAGTCGGATCCAAGTCCATATGTATTGCTGGTGTATCATTCTCAAGCATCAATTGCCATCGTTTATTTCGTCGATGACCGTGATCCATCCCGTTCACTTCGTCTCCTGTCTCTTCGCTCACGGTTCTCTTTGGCACGGCGTCCACCTCCATATCTCTGGTCTTTAGGTTCAAAGTCTCGGCGCGCCTGGTCCTTGACCGGAGGTCTAGAATTGGCAGTAGTCGTTTTAATTGTCTGAGATTGCTCTTTTAATGTTTGACTGGCACGCACACTTGCAGCGGTCTTCGAGTCCTCCTCACCCGACTCATCACTGCTGCGTTGTTTACCACTTCCTTCAGCAGCCGCAGCGGCGGCAGCGGCAGCAGCTGATGCAGCCTCAGCTTCTCGGCCTCTTGCCAACATTTGAGCATAGGTAAGTTTGACTTGAGCCTGTTGCTGAACTGGAACAGGCTTTTCCTGCTGCAAAAATGGAACAAGAGTTCAGTGAAGAAAATATGAAATTTGAACAGCAAATAAGCATTAAATTACATTTCCGAGCTTATGTTTTCAATAACGACTAAAATTAGTTCAATTTTATGCTGATTTCTCAATCAAGTTTTTATGACATTTGAACAATTCTATAACCAACTTAGTAGAACTCAAAATCACTGGTGGTCTTTGTCTAAGCTTTGTACTACCTATATTGACGAATGTTGGACTATATGTACCACCTATTTTTAGGAATGCTGGACTATGTACCCCTTATACAGAGGAATGCTGGACTATGTACCACCTATACTGAGGAATGTTGGACTATGTAGCCCCCATACTGGACTATGTACCACCTATTTTTAGGAATGTTGGACTATGTACCACCTATACTGAGGAATGTTGGACTATGTAGCCCCCATACTGGACTATGTACCACCTATTTTTAGGAATGTTGGACTATGTACCACCTATACTGAGGAATGTTGGACTATGTACCACCTATACTGAGGAATGCTGGACTATGTACCACCTATACTGGACTATGTACCACCTATACTGAGGAATGCTGGACTATGTACCACCTATACTGAGGAATGCTGGACTATGTAGCCCCCATACTGGACTATGTACCACCTATACTGAGGAATGTTGGACTATGTACCACCTATACTGAGGAATGCTGGACTATGTACCCCTTATACTGAGGAATGCTGGACTATGTACCACCTATACTGAGGAATGCTGGACTATGTACCACCTATACTGAGGAATGTTGGACTATGTACCCCTTATACAGAGGAATGTTGGACTATGTACCACCTATACTGAGGAATGCTGGACTATGTACCACCTATACTGAGGAATGTTGGACTATGTACCCCTTATACAGAGGAATGTTTGACTATGTACCACCTATACTGAGGAATGCTGGACTATGTACCACCTATACTGAGGAATCCTGGACTATGTACCACCTATACTGAGGAATACTGGACTATGTACCACCTATACTGAGGAATGCTGGACTATGTACCACCTATACTGAGGAATGTTGGACTATGTACCACCTATACTGAGGAATGTTGGACTATGTACCACCTATACTGAGGAATGTTGGACTATGTACCACCTATACTGAGGAATGCTGGACTATGTACCACCTATACAGAGGAATACTGGACTATGTACCACCTATACTGAGGAATGCTGGACTATGTACCCCTTATACTGAGGAATGTTGGGACTATGTACCACCTATACTGAGGAATGTTGGACTATGTACCACCTATACTGAGGAATGTTGGACTATGTACCCCTTATACTGAGGAATGTTGGGACTATGTACCACCTATACAGAGGAATGTTGGACTATGTACCACCTATACTGAGGAATGCTGGACTATGTACCACCTATACTGAGGAATGTTGGACTATGTACCACCTATACAGAGGAATGCTGGACTATGTACCCCTTATACTGAGGAATGTTGGACTATGTACCACCTATACAGAGGAATGTTGGACTATGTACCACCTATACTGAAGAATGCTGGACTATGTACCCCTTATACTGAGGAATGTTGGACTATGTACCACCTATACTGAGGAATGTTGGACTATGTACCCCTTATACTGAGGAATGTTGGGACTATGTACCACCTATACAGAGGAATGTTGGACTATGTACCACCTATACTGAGGAATGCTGGACTATGTACCACCTATACTGAGGAATGTTGGACTATGTACCACCTATACTGAGGAATGTTGGACTATGTACCACCTATACTGAGGAATGCTGGACTATGTACCACCTATACTCAGGAATGCTGGACTATGTACCACCTATACTCAGGAATGCTGGACTATGTACCACCTATACTGAGGAATGTTGGGACTATGTACCACCTATACAGAGGAATGCTGGACTATGTACCCCTTATACTGAGGAATGCTGGACTATGTACCACCTATACTGAGGAATGCTGGACTATGTACCACCTATACAGAGGAATGTTGGACTATGTACCACCTATACTGAGGAATGTTGGACTATGTACCACCTATACTGAGGAATGCTGGACTGTGCACCACCTATACTGAGGAATGCTGGACTATGTACCCCTTATACTGAGGAATGTTGGACTACGTACCACCTATACTGAGGAATGTTGGACTATGTACCACCTATACAGATGAATGTTGGACTATGTACCACCTATACTGAGAAATGCTGGACTATGTACCACCTATACTGAGGAATGCTGGACTATGTACCACCTATACTGAGGAATGCTGGACTATGTACCACCTATACAGAGGAATGCTGGACTATGTACCACCTATACTGAGGAATGTTGGACTATGTACCACCTATACTGAGGAATGCTGGACTATGTACCACCTATACTGAGGAATGCTGGGGAATGCTGGACTATGTACCACCTATACTGAGGAATGCTGGACTATGTACCACCTATACTGAGGAATGCTGGACTATGTACCACCTATACTGGACTATGTACCACCTATACTGAGGAATGCTGGACTATGTACCAGCTATACTGAGGTATGTTAGACTATGTAACACCTATACTGAGGAATGTTGGACTATGTACCACCTATACTGAGGAATGTTGGACTATGTACCACCTATACTGAGGAATGCTGGACTATGTACCACCTATACTGAGGAATGCTGGAATATGTACCACCTATACTGAGGAATGCTGGACTATGTACCACCTATACTGAGGAATGTTGGACTATGTACCACCTATACTGAGGAATGTTGGACTATGTACCACCTATACTGAGGAATGCTGGACTATGTACCACCTATACTGAGGAATGCTGGACTATGTACCCCTTATACTGAGGAATGTTGGACTATGTACCACCTATACTGAGGAATGTTGGACTATGTACCACCTATACTGAGGAATGCTGAACTATGTACCACCTATACTGAGGAGTGCTGGACTATGTACCACCTATACTGAGGAATGTTGGACTATGTACCACCTATACTGAGGAATGTTGGACTATGTACCACCTATACAGAAGAATGCTGGACTATGTAGCCCTTATACTGAGGAATGTTGGACTATGTACCACCTATACTGAGGAATGCTGGACTATGTACCCCTTATACTGAGGTATGCTGGACTATGTACCACCTATACTGAGGAATGCTGGACTATGTACCACCTATACAGAGGAATGCTGGACTATGTAGCCCTTATACTGAGGAATGTTGGACTATGTACCACCTATACTGAGGAATGCTGGACTATGTACCCCTTATACTGAGGTATGCTGGACTATGTACCACCTATACTGAGGAATGCTTGACTATGTACCACCTATACTGAGGAATGCTGGACTATGTACCACCTATACAGAGGAATGCTGGACTATGTACCACCTATACAGAGGAATGCTGGACTATGTACCACCTATACTGAGGAATGCTGGACTATGTACCACCTATACTGAGGAATGTTGGACTATGTACCCCTTATACTGAGGAATGCTGGACTATGTACCCCTTATACTGAGGAATGCTGGACTATGTACCACCTATACTGAGGAATGCTGGACTATGTACCACCTATACTGAGGAATGTTGGACTATGTACCCCTTATACTGAGGAATGCTGGACTATGTACCACCTATACTGAGGAATGCTGGACTATGTACCACCTATACTGAGGAATGTTGGACTATGTAGCACCCATACTGGACTATGTAACAGCTATACTCAGGGTGCTGGACTATGTACCACCTATACTCAGGAATGTTTGACTATGTACCACCTATACTGAGGAATGCTGGACTATGTACCACCTATACAGAGGAATGCTGGACTATGTACCACCTATACTGAGGAATGTTGGACTATGTACCACCTATACTGAGGAATGCTGGACTATGTACCACCTATACTGAGGAATGTTGGACTATGTACCACCTATACTGAGGAATGCTGGACTATGTACCACCTATACTGAGGAATGTTGGACTATGTACCCCTTATACTGAGGAATGCTGGACTATGTACCCCTTATACTGAGGAATGTTGGACTATGTACCACCTATACTGAGGAATGCTGGACTATGTACCACCTATACTGAGGAATGCTGGACTATGTAGCCCCCATACTGGACTATGTAACAGCTATATGGAGGTATGCTGGACCACCTAGTCCTATAAGAAGGTGACATTAAGAACTACATACAGTCTTAGGAGCACTGCTGACTGGTCGCTGAGACACATGGCTTTCTGCAGATTTTGGCTGACTCTCTGGCATGCTCAATATCTTGACAGACCTGCAAATACAACACATTAAATCTGGTTAAACTCGACAGCTGACCCCATTTTGTCATCCAATATGTGCCTGTTGATACGTTATACCCAGACTGAGGTCAAGGTCAAAAGTCAAAGTAGTCATAGTGATCCTGTTTTTGTGATTTTACATACTGTCTTGTATTAAATAACATACCCGAATTCCAGGTACAAACAAGAAACAAGGTCAAGATATATCACAAACACAGAGGCAAAGATCCTCCACACCATACTGTAATCATTTTTCTACCACAATACGCTGTGTTATTCCACTCTCAAGCCATTGTATAAATGTGCTGACTGTTGGATAAATATATGTTATATACAACTAGTGGTATATAACCTTCCGGTCTTTTGATTGGTCAAGAATTCAAACTTTGACCCAAGCTGCAATTGTTACTGACTTTATCAATAATCAAATAGCGTCACATCACTGGGTCCCGGACATCACTGGTACACTTTATTTGCATACGCGACATTATACTTGGTCGCATTTCACTTTGATTCAAGCCGATGTTATTGTGGTAGAAACAGGTCACACGACCCGAAATTGTTGGATATGGGATTTATTTCACACTCGTAAGATATTTTTTAAAAGCTGCAAAAGACACTCGCTAAAGCTCTTGTCTTTTGTAACTTTAAAAAAAATAACTTACTCGTGTAAAATAAATTCCATATCCAACAATCACTTGTGTAACCTCTATATATTTCAGGCTATTCAAGTAGAATATATATCCTATGAATGGAATAAAGAAACTTAATGCATGGCGAGTACTGGAGTAAACTGACTCATTGTACATGGTACCGTTTATAAATTAAATCACTTCATATTGTGGTTTAGGTCTGTTAACCTAGTATCCTCCTGTTGGGTATATATTTTACTGGAATAGCCGAAGATGTTTCTGAATCCTCCAAAATCTAACAACTATAATCTCCAATGCACATACTTCTGTGGTATAATTGGTGGGGATGGCACACGCGTCACTGGGGCAGCCACGGCTGTACAGCTGGCACTACCACTAGATGGCACTGTTGATGTGTTTCCGCTGGAGCCATTTGTCGTCACCGTTGTCGTTGTCGTAGACTCCCGGGACTTTGGCGGACTTGAGGGTCGGGTGGTGGCAGGCACTGATGTGGTCGCTGTCACAGCAACTGGTATCTGTGGCTGAGGAGTTGCCACTGGCGGAGACTGTATTGAGGCTGACGGAGGAGGAGGAGGGGGAGGTACAGGGGGTGGGGAGGCTTTCGACTCCCGCACCTGGGGCTTAGCCGTTCCCTTGACAACATCTGACAGCTTACTCTCAAAGACATCACCAGCCGTAGAAGAATTCTGAGGAATAAACAAAGTAATCCACATTAGTTTATTATATAAAATGTAAACATGGCGGGCTTGACACCATAAGATTTGTCTTGAAAAATCATATCAAAATTTGAATGTGAAAATAACTTGATATCCCATTAATTTAGGCATCTGGATTTAAAGGTAAACAAGGAGCCGCAAAGCTTGGCTTTATCCCCCGCAGTTGGTATGAAAACCCAAATACATGTATATATCAAGCTCAAAAGTAAGAGTTATTAAGGAAAAAGTAATTTTGTATTTTTGATTAAGTCTCTATGGTGACAGAAAAAATACAAAAATTGGAAGGTCCGTAATAGCAAAAAGCACAACTAGGGCACTAGTCTGATATATACAGAAAGTTTCAAGGAGCTGCGTTGAACGGTTATGGAGTTATAGCCCGGAAACAAAAGGAAACAGTAATTTGGTATTTTGACTAAGTTTCCATGGTGACAGAAAAAGTACCGAAAATGGAAGGTCCGCAATAGCAAAAGGCACAACTAGGGCACTAGTCCGATATATATGCAGAAAGTTTCAAGGAGCTGCGTTGAACGGTTATTGAGTTATAGCCCGGAAAAGAATCTCGGACGGAGCCCAATTTAATATCCCCCGCAAACGCGTTTCACGGGGGATAACAAGCTACAATGTATTCTAGGGCTATTTTAGTGAATAATTCCAACATGAGAACTCCAGAAATACAGACAAACCTAGATTTCTTCTACTGGGTAGATATTTTACTAGAATTGTCCTTACTACAAAACATGTACAGTATAAAGAGTGCTGCAATTCGCATTTCTACAGTTAAATTCAAAATCAAACAAATGCCACACATCAGAATAGCTACATGATGTTAAAATATGTGATCTCGTTAACACAAGTAAACATGTGGCTGGAGTTCGTCGTTACCACAGGTAAACATGTGACAGGAGTTTGTTGTTAAAACAGGCAAAAATGTGGCTGGGTTTTTTCATTACCATCACCATATGGCAGGAATTTGTTTTAATTGAAAATTCAGATGTATGGTTATACAGTAAATAATCTATTGTGCTTTTAATGTCTTTTAGTAATACAAGATACAGAGCAAAGATTAAGCATCCAAACATACAAAACAAGAGGCCCAGAGGGCCTGTATCGCTCACCTGGATTTCATGAGATATGAAACAAGAATGATGATTAAGTATATTGTCACTGGTATTGCTATGTCAATATATCATAGGCATTTTATATGGGTACGCGAGGTTTTTCTGCCAAAAATGCATTAATCCATGAAATGAAATTGACTTTTGGCGCAACCCCAGATGATACCACACAAATGTGAGCGATATCCATTGTTTAGTTCGGGAAAAGAAGTTGTTTAAACCAATTGACCCCTTTTGACCCCGCCCTCTGCACCCTGGGGTCAGTTCCTTCCGTTATAAAATTTTGAATCCCTAACCAAAAGGATGCTACCAGTCAAATATGAGCTGTTTCATAGAAGTTGTTCATATCAATTTAGCCAAATTGACCCTTTTTGGCCCCACCCCTAAGTCCCCTGGGGGGGGGGGGGGGGGGTCAACCCCAAAATTTGTACAATTTTGAATCCCCACCCCATGACCATGCTACCATACAAATGTGAGTGATATATCCATTGCTTAGTTTCAGAGAAGAAGTTGTTTATATCAATTCTGCCAAAATGACCCCTTTTGGCCCCGCCTCTTAGCTCCCCGGGGGTCAGCTCTGTCATTTATACAGTTTTGAATCCCTACCCCGGGGGTTGAAGCAGGCAAATATGAGCGATATCCATAGCTTAGTTTCAGAGAAGAAGTTGTTTATATCAATTTAGCCAAATTGACCCCTTTTGGCCCCGCCTCTTAGCTCCCCGGGGGTCAGCTCTGTCATTTATACAGTTTTGAATCCCTACCCCGGGGGTTGAAGCAGGCAAATATGAGCGATATCCATAGCTTAGTTTCAGAGAAGAAGTTGTTTATATCAATTTAGCCAAATTGACCCCTTTTGGCCCCGCCCCTCAGGCCCCAGGTAGGTCGGCCCCACCATTTGTACAATTTTGAATCCTGGCCCCAAAGGGATGCTCACAGTCAAATACGAGCAATATCTATTGCTTGATTTCAGAGGAGAAGTTGTTCATATCAATATAGCCAAATTGACCCTTCTTGGCCCCGCCCCTCAGGCCCCCGTGGGGTCAGCCTTACCATTTGTACAATTTTGAATCCCCACCCCATACTGATGCTACCAGGCAAATATGAGCAATATCCATTGCTCGGTTTCAGAGGAGAAGTCGTTTATATCAATATAGCCCAATTGACCACATTTGGCCCCGCCCCTCAGGCCCCCGTGGGGTCAGCCTCACCATTTGTACAATTTTGAATCCCCATCTCATAGTGATGCTACCAGGCAAATATGAGCAATATCCATTGCTTGGTTTCAGAGAAGAAGTCGTTGATATAAATATAGGTATATTGACCCATTTTGGCCCCGCCCTCAGGCCCCCAGGGGGTCAGCCCCACCATTTGTACAATTTTGAATCCTCACCCCATAGTGATGCTACCAGGCAAATAGGAGCGATATCCTTTGCTTGGTTTCAGAGAAGAAGTCGTTTATATTAATATAGCCAAATTGACCCCTTTTGGCCCCGCCCCTCCGACCCCTGGGGGTCAGCCCCACCATTTGTACAATTTTGAGTCCACACCCCATAGGGATGCTTCTGACAAAATTTCGTCAAATTCTGATCAGTGGTTATGAAGAAGAAGTCAATTGTTGACGGACGGACGGACGACGGACGACGGACGACGGACGACAGACGACGGACGGACGGACGGACGACGGACGCAACGGTATGGCATAAGCTCACCTTGGTCCTTCGGACCAGGTGAGCTAATAATGAAGATCACTCACCGCTGCCACCGGTCCAGGTAATGGTGGGAACGCATTGATTTCTAGGTCAAACTGTTGATCGCTAGGTAATTTACTGTCTTTGGTGACGGCCTGGGAAGAACTAGGTCGCTGTGATTCAGGAAAGAAAAAGTAAGTATCATCTGTGAGCTGCTCACACATTTACCAGGAAAACATTTTGGCTCTATATTTTTATTCAATAACAATGAGTGTTTTCCTGGAGTATTAGCTGTAGATGTGGGAAATACAAGCCTTGCTACGACAGAATCTATCACAACTGAATTTTAAATTCTCAAGACTACGTTTCTGATGATAATACCAGCGGCATATATTGATACTAAACAAGCATGAATAACCATTCTAACACTGCAAGTGTACAGCATTGTAATAGTCCCTCTAGCCTGGACCAGTTAAACTGATGTCAGAGATTTTATTAAAACTATACAGTAGAACCCCATTAGGTCTGAAAACAAACAAATTTATACAATACCTGGTGAAACCCTGAACAAGAATAAATTTTACCAAACCATCCTTTACCAGATTAGCTCATTTATTTACAAGTTTTCATTTGTGCAAATCTTTAAACATATAAGACATTAGTCATACATATGTATACTAGTGTAAAACTGGTTTTGCTCATTTGGAAACATTCCATTTCTTATTCTCCTTGTATTTTTTTCAAGCGTCTCCATGCAAATCTATATTACAGTATGCTCATAGCTTGTCCTCGTTTCATCGATTTTGAGTAGGAATTAAGGATTTGTTATAATGTCGGTACTCTATTGTTTTTATCAACTCTGCTGTACATGTTTTAAACTTACCATATTTCTAGCACCATCATCATCTCTTCTCCTGCGACTTCTATAGCTCCGAGTCATCCTATGAATACAAATTTATCAGGTAAGGTTAGGTTTATTTTGTTATAACGTCCTAATGACAGCCAGGGTCATTAAAGGAAGTGCCAGGTTTTGGGGGTGGAGGAAAGCCGGAGTTCCCCGACAATAACCACCGGCCAGTACCAGTTACCTGCCCCAAGTGGGTTGTGAACAAGCGAGTTGGTGGACCAGTGATGAAGTGTCGGGACACCTTAACCACTCGGCCACAGCGACCCTTATCAGTTTAGGTCCATCTCGGCTGTATTGATGTCAGTGACATCATTAAGTACTGTGCTATTGCGATCGGTATAAATGTAAATTGTAAACTTTATTTTACAAGAATTGTGAAACAAGTTATATCACACTTGTGTGGGGAAAAACCCACATTATCAGGCGGGTGACCCCATACCTGCTTAGGTAAAAGGAGAGCATGTTACAACAATGCCATTCCACCACCTGAGCTGTCAAGTGTCATAACACCCCTTAAAATATGTTATGAACACACCTGTATGGTAGCTGCACGGTGTTACCATGATCTGCAACTGTGCCTCATCACCTCAGACATAAAAAGGATGGTTCCATTTGTAACAATTTTCTTTTTTTCTTTTTTTTTTCTTTCTTTTTGCTGTTTTACCATTTTCTAAGTGGTCATCATCATTAGAATTCATTACAATCCAGTGTACAATACCGAATATTGCTTTAAATCTTTGTTACTTTTGGTGGTGAACATTTCTGATTGGGAAACTTTAGGTCAAATTTGGGAAATCACAGGTCAGATTTCAATTGGGAATGCGAGTTATCCCAAACTCCATACACCTGGCAACATCCCGGCAGTATCAAATAATCATTATGACCACAAAGTTTTGGCATAATATTTAGATAGCAAGATTCTCAAATTTGTATGTTCCCCACCAGCTCCCACTGAAAATAGTGACAGTGACCTAGACCGAAAAAGACCTGAAACTCCAACTTGCTACAGGCCCAATAA
>NW_022982773.1:0-15828 GCF_902652985.1 Pecten maximus | reverse complement strand
CACCCTCATGTGTCCCCCTCACATGTGCCTCCTCACATGTGCCCCCTCCTAACATGTGTCCCCTCACATGTGTCACCCTCATGTGTCCCCCTCACATGTGCTTCCTCACATGTGTCCCCCTCACATGTGCCCCTCTCACATGTGCCCATGTGTCCCCCTCACATGTGCCCCCCTCACATGTGCCCCCTCACATGTGTCCTCCTCACATGTGCCCCCCCTCACATGTGCCCCCATCACACGTGTCACCTTAACCTGTGTCCCTGTGTTTGAACCCCACACCTATGTTCCAAGCTATCATCTCAGTCTCCCAGTTCGCCCCCTTATCTTTACCATATAATATATGGCCATCAGATACAATACCATCGTTCTACCTTTTATTCTGCAATCCAACCATAACCACCTTATCGTCAGGGCTCTTTCCATTTTGTTAAATGTTAACCAGCAGATAATTTATTCTGGCATTCATATAACAATGACCGACAGACAAATTCTCACTCTGGTGAAGAGCTGTCTTAAGATTATTTTATCTATTCCGAAATTGGGTGCAGGACACATTTTTGAAAGTTTTTAATCTCTTGGATTAGAGAACAAAGTTGGTCAATTCTTTTTATTGGTTGGTATCACATCTGAACATGAATCAATAAAAAGTCCTCAATTAAGTCTCCTCAACATCACTTGTGACCCCTACCATGTGACCTTTAGCATATATCACCCCTACCCATGACAGTTATTCAAAAGGTGGTCAGGCTAATCATAATTTAATAACAATTTTTAAATCCTGATATTATAATTTCTTGTAAAACGAACTTGACAAAATTCTATGAAACTTTAACCCTCATCAGTCTCTTCCTACTTGTCTATTTTAAGGAATACACACATTCGGGTTTTGATGTTAAGGGGAAATGAGATTTTCATTAATCAAATGATTAAGCTAATGACCTCTTGAACCACTGGACCCTGACTGTCAGTACCTGGACTTGTAAGCATCTGTATAATCTCTCACCTGTGTCTAGAATAATCTTGCGGTCAGCAGCGGTCAGTTGGCTAACATGCTGCTTCAGTCTTTCGGATTCCTCTTTGCTTCTGACCTCCTCAAAGTCTTTGTCAGGCTCCATAGTGATCACCAGACAATGGGGATTGTCCTACAATAAAAACAATAGATACAGGTCACAATATAAGATTTTGATGTACACATACAATGCATTAAATAGAACAGCTCTTGAGTACTTACAGGAGCTGTTCACCCTCATGGCCACCAGCTGTCAAAATTCACTAAAATTAGAGACAGAATCCTTGATTGTAACCAGCTGTCAAAATTCACTAAAATCAGAGACAGAATCCTTGTTATGTGTCTAAAACTCTCCTACAGTGACTTATGGTAACCAGCATGCTTATAAGATATCAGCCAATTCTTTTAATAGCTTACTATCTTCTACCAGGCAGTCAAAGACCTTTGTCAAATTCAAGGATATTAAAACGATCTTGTTTACGTCTACATTTTACAAAACCTCCGACTTGTTTCATAAAGTCTTAAGAGTGTGTGCTATATAATGTATACTTAATCAAGCTATTTAACTGACCTTGAAGTACTGTTTGACCTTGTCCTGAAGGAAGGATGGGTTGTCAGTGAGGGCCTGTCGGAATTGTGTAATCTGTCTGTTGATCTGCAGTGCCAACATTGGGTCTCCGTCATGGTTCCAGACTGAGGCCAGATTCTATAATGAACAAAACATTCAATTTTTTCAACCATATTCCTTTAATACCAGAAACAAAACTGTAGAATACAATTACATTGTATGTGAACACAGGTGTGTGACGTCAAGCCGGCATGGATTGTGGTAAACAATGTCATTACATAGGATTTACTTCTAATATGTTTAACATGATTTTCTTCCATTTCTTTTATTCTATCATCATTTTCTGTCAATTTGTTTATTTTATCATCATTTTCTGCCAATCTATTAATTTTATCCATGTAGAACTGACATATTTTGGGTAAAATACCAATACTGGACATTCATTGATAACTCTTGGCTTGGTTTATTTTGTTTAACATGATATTAACCACCAGTTTCATTTAAGGAAGTGCCAGATTCTGGAGATGGAGGAAAGCGGAGTACCCGGAGAAAAAACCACCAGCCTACAGTCAGTACCTGGCAACTGCCCCATGTGGGTTTCAAACTCATGACCCAGAGTTGGAGGGCTAGCGGTTAAGTGTCGGGACACCTTAACCACTCGGCCACCACGGCCCCCATTATAATTATACAAACAGACGCTTAAGACGTATAAAAATGGTCAGCATCAATTAACATTACACTGATGTTTGGCACTAAGCCCCCTCCTCTTTTCCATTTGCTGAATACGGCCATATGAAATTAGCTTTGAAACAAGGGGTGCTTGATAATACGTCCCCTCCCTCTATATTCTCCTAGGGATAGGGGCTTATAGTACACAGGTTGATACTGGTACATAGAAGAAATAGGAGTAATGCAAAAATATCCTTCCCATTCCAAGGCTTGAACCAGCAGGCTCTCTTGCTCTCACGGCAAACATCCAACCACTAGGCTAAAGGAAAATTCACAGTAGCCTAAGTTAGTAAGGTGACCTATACTCTCCACATCTTACCACTGGTCTGAAGGGATGTCCCCACTAGTCTGAGCTAGTAAGGTGCGTTATATTCTAGTTTGGTCTGGTTGAACATAACACATATATGTATATATAATGAGTACGGAAAAATGTCCATCGCCATGCTTACCAATGCCATGTTGAGGCCAAAATTTGCAGACTGGTGTTTCAGTCCCAGCTCGATACGATGTAGTAGGGCATCAATGTTCTTCTGGTCAAAACCCTCACTGTAGGTCAAAGGTCACATTATTATACATAACAATAGATATAACATACGACAATCGTCACTGTAGGTCAAAGGTCATATTATTACACATAACAGTAATACAATCGATATAATATATGACAATCCTCATTGTAGGTCAAAGGTCACATTTTTACACATTACGGTAATACAATAGATATGACATACAACAATACTCACTGTAGGTCAAAGGTCACATTATTAAACATTACAATAGATATAATATACAACAATACTCACTGTAGGTCAAAGGTCACATTATTACACATAACAATAGATATAATATACAACAATACTCACTGTAGGTCAAAGGTCACATTATTACACATTACGGTAATACAATAGATATAATATACGACAATCCTCATTGTAGGTCAAAGGTCACATTATTACACATTACAATAGATATAATATACAACAATACTCACTGTAGGTCAAAGGTCACATTACTTTGCATAATGTTAATACAATAAATACAATATAAACCATCACCCATGATATAAACTGTAAATCACTTTGATTTCACGAATACTCTATTTCGTGAACTTACTCTTCAGACATATTGCAAATAAATAATTTTGCAAATGCTGATCTAGAAATGACTTTTAATTCGAAAGTGATGACTTTATAGAGTCATGGACCTAACAAGTTAACAACATTGCTATATTAGTAACCGATAGCTTGGTCTCCTTCCAAAGATGTTATTTTCATACAAATGATTAATGTGAAAACAAATCTGTTCTGTTTTTACCCTATGGACACATTTGTTTTCATGGACTATTTTTTTTGCCATTTCTAACAAAGTTAGGGTTCCACATGGCAAGAAAGGGTACAGTGTCGACGATTCACCAAATGGGTGGTCTAAGACCTCTTATAGGAGTAAGGGCTATGCCAGTAAAGTACATATCCTACAGGGGGACTCCAGATAAACAATCTATAAATGGTGGGTACTGGAGACAATGCAGCTTGTTATAATGATAGTGTTTGAATTAAATCACTTCTATGGGTGGTCCCTGTCGGACAAACCTGGAGTCCTGCCATTAGGTAGATATTTCATTGGAAGAGCCCAAAGGATCCTACATTGTTATCAATACAAAATTCAATATATCACTGAAGTTATAATATAACATACTATAAGCATTTAAACAAACCATGATTTAGCCAGTTCAAAATCCCATATGACACACATACTGTAACCATAGATTCGTAATAAAGGCCTAATTTTAGCACCTTTAGGCTAGAATTTTGATCAGCAAAAAGCTCACCACCCACATATCCTTGTAATAAATTTGCTATCTTGTTAAAATGACAAAAGATCCCTTAGGGATCTGGGTGCCCATCATTGAATGATCAGTATCAGTCAAATGAAAGACTGATTTTTTTCTTCTTTTCCCTTCTTTCACTCTTCCTTCAAAACAATTAATAACTTTATATAACACGACATAGCAGGAGCAACCTGCAATTGTCAAAATCCAAGATGGCTGCCTGTCGGCAATGTTATTTTCCAATCGGTTCCAAAATGCAACATGCACACCTAGGGACCAAGGGGAACTCACATATGAAATTTGAGAAAGATCCTTTTAGTGCTTTCTGAGAAATAGCAATAACAAGAATTGTTTACGGACCTACGGACAGACCACGGACCACAGACAACAGACGCAGGGCAATTTTAATAGCGATGTGAAATCAATATGGTTAATATTTTTTCAAAAGTTTGATCCATCACAAGTTTCCCAATGATAGGGTACTAGGAGTGTTATTTTTTAATGCACTACAATTTAATGTACAGAGAATGTAATTCAAATTCAGTGAAAACATGACTTTAACTTTAATTTGCCTATCATGATCAAACACTGACTGGTGTTAGTACTCACCTGATGACCTTGTCAAAGGTCACACTGATGATAACCTTGACCTTATCTTCATTGTCAGTATGGATGCTCCAACATTGACTGGTATTAAAACTTACCTGATGACCTTGTCAAAGGTCGAACTGATGATGTCCTTGACCTTATCTACATCATCAGTATGAATGCCCCGCAGTCCAACACTAAAAGCTGCTTCTTTCATTTCTCCTTGATACCTGAAGAAAATTGACATGAAAGTTACATGGTAAGATATGTATAACTATATAATTCTATTCTACATGTATCAGGTTTCAAAGCAAAATCTAATGAAATTTTATGATGCCCTAGCTAGTCCAGAAAATATGAAAAAGGGCCATAACTCTGTAAAATCCAAGGGATCAGCCTGCACCAATATATTCAACGTCAATCATAAGAAGGAAAAATGGGACAGGAAGCTTTAAGGATGTGTGTAGGAGTGCTTGATAAACAATCATTTTACACACCTTACTGTCTGTGGGATATACTGTAAAAATATTCATTCTCGACCACTCAAGTTTTAGCACATAACTGGTAACTGAATTGAAACCCACTAGAGTGATAATAAATTGATGCATCCAAAAATGGTATAGAAGAAAACAAATGACAGAAAATATAATTAGTGAAATCATAAATTAGAGGACTGATTTTAGCATGGACAGTGCTAAAATAAGATCACCACTGAAATGTGCATGTTTACAATACAGTATACTGTTAATTACTTACATTTTGTGAATACACTTCTTTATTTTCACAAATTTAGTCTCGTATTATGATCACGCAAAAGGGGTGGATTATTAAGCCCTACCTACAGGGCATTGAACAGGTTTTCATAAAGATATATAATGTACCCCCATCTTCTTGCTTGTAAAATGGTGCATCTAATTAGCTATCAAAATCATTCCATAAAAATCAAATACACGCAGTTATTTGATAAAAGTGTGACCCGTGATCTCTCAACTTTTAACCATGACCTACAAAATCTAATCCGCAGAAATTTACATCAAATCATGGTCTAAAATGTGAACTTGTATTTTGGGAGCATAAAAAGGGGTAAATATAACATTCTTACCCTGTCAATGGGGCATAATCAGATCCGATGTTTGCCTCAAGTAGAGCCTGATAAAACGGAGATGTTTCTCCATCCGTCAAAAGGGTGCAAATGATATTCATCGTGAAGGATTCAAATATATCTGAAATTCTGTAAAATAAACATCAATTGAGTTGATCGTTTTATATCTTTATAATTTACAAATTAAGAAAAGCGGCAAATGGTAGCTAACCAGTTGTAAGTGAAACAGGTAGTTTATCTGTATTAGGAAGGGGTAATGAAAAATATCCTGCCTATGCTTGGCCTCAAAGTAGTGACCTATTGTTTCTATCAAAAGACATCCTACCACTAGACTAGGAAATTCCTACTAGCCTAAGCTAGTTAGGTGGTCTGCCGGTAACAAAATTATACTTTCCACTTTCACATATCTACAGTAACACCATATATTCTTGAAATGGGCTTTATAGATATGAAATATTTGTAATTAAAAATATATATATAGTATTTTATGTCTGCTATCCACCTGATCGATGAAAATAATGTCACGATAACCATCTACCAACGTTGAGTACATGTACAGTCAAACCTGTCTATACAGACCGCCCCAGGGGAGACAGAAAACCGGTCACTTAGACAGGCGGTCGTTATATACAGGCGGTCGTTATATACAGGTGGTCGTTATATACAGGCAGTCATTATATACAGGCGGTCGTTATATACAGGCGGTTGTTATATACAAGTGGTCGTTATATACAGGTGGTCGTTATATACAAGTGGTCGTTATATACAGGCGGTCATTATATACAGGTGGTCGTTATATACAGGCGATCGTTAGAGCAGGTTTGGCTGTACCTCTATCGTAGTAAGTTAAACTAGAGTTTATATTCCAAGTAATGTGATACAGGTGTGCTACAAAATTTTAATCTCCATAGAATACTCACCCAGGTGAAAATTTTATGTATGTAATAACCCCCCAACCCCAATAAATTATACTTACTCGGACAGTAAGAAGTTGGCTGAGACTGTTGTCTGCTTCTCGGTGGCCGTTGGGTCGTAGGAACATGTGATGTGTGCTGTTCTCTGTAAAAATGAACCAGTCAAAGGTATGTCACAATTCACTCAGATTTTTGTTTGTTTACTCTGGTCATCACCTATCAGCAACCAAAGTAACTTTGGGACTAGTTTTCCTTGTAGTAGCTGATGGCTACCTCACTTAACAACATACTGGAGGGCATGTCATCTGTTTTATAGGGTAACTGGAATCAATTTTCTTACCCAAGGACACTGCAAATGCAAACCAACCCTGGATGGGTTTAACCACCCACCATGGATCCTTCCCTGATGTGTTAGTTTTAACTGACATATGTCACAAACATCTCATTTGGTCATCCAAACATTCATAACTAATGGATGTTATTAAAACATATAGAGGTTTATACTTGGTAGATTTTAAATTTCCAAAAATAAATTATCTGTGCTCATTGATGGGTCTTAACGTCCTTGTTCCGGTTTTAACCGAGCCTAGGACACATTTCTCTGTATTTACAGCTAGCTTACAAGTTAAAGCTATAGATATCTAGGAAGTGAATAACCTTACATAAAATATAAAATTCACTTATTCTACAAAAACCACAAAACAAGTTATACCAAATTATATCCACCTCTGTTGGCCAAGATGGATATGCACAAGGGTTCTTACTACAAAAGGATACCGGAGTACCAATATAAAGTGTGTGTGCTACCACTGCATGACCTTATCCTCAAACTTACAGACTCGCTCCATCGGGGCTCCAGTGGCACTCGTGTATCAATGCTGATTCGGTCAAATTTCTCCAGGTAGTTTCCATTAATGAGCTCTAGGTGGCGCTCTAAAGGGATGTCACCATACGTTGTGAACCTGGCGAAAATGTTTAAGATATTTAGTTTATAATTACAGTATCAATTATACTGGAAGGCAGGTCAGTCAGGAAAGGTCATGAAGATGTATAGAAGGTCATCTTAATTCATGTGTTGGGAGGAGGCTTGTATTTTACAAGCCTTAGGGTGAAATCCTAAAACAGATGACATTCAGTACCATTTATACCTGGTATTGGCAAGTCTGGTTTAGTAATTAATTAATCTAGCAGGTAGTAGCTTGGGGATAAGATATACTTTACGTGGGGATAAGATATACTTTACGTGGGGATAAGATATACTTTACGTGGGGATAAGATATACTTTACGTGGGGATAAGATATACTTTACGTGGGGATAAGATATACTTTACGTGGGGATAAGATATACTTTACGTGGGGATAGGATATACTTTACGTGGGGATAAGATATACTTTACATGGGGATAAGATATACTTTACGTGGGGATAAGATATACTTTACGTGGGGATAGGATATACTTTACGTGGGGATAAGATATACTTTACGTGGGGATAAGATATACTTTACGTGGGGATAAGATATACTTTACGTGGGGATAAGATATACTTTACGTGGGGATAAGATATACTTTACATGGGGATAAGATATACTTTACGTGGGGATAAGATATACTTTACGTGGGGATAAGATATACTTTACGTGGGGATAAGATATACTTTACGTGGGGATAAGATATACTTTACGTGAGGATAAGATATACTTTACGTGGGGATAAGATATACTTTACGTGAGGATAAGATATACTTTACGTGGGGATAAGATATTCTTTACGTGGGGATAAGATATACTTTACCTGGGGATAAGATATACTTTACGTGGGGATAAGATATACTTTACGTGAGGATAAGATATACTTTACGTGGGGATAAGATATACTTTACGTGGGGATAAGATATACTTTACGTGGGGATAAGATATACTTTACGTGGGGATAAGATATACTTTACGTGGGGATAAGATATACTTTACGTGAGGATAAGATATACTTTACGTGGGGATAAGATATACTTTACGTGGGGATAAGATATACTTTACGTGAGGATAAGATATACTTTACGTGGGGATAAGATATCCTTTACGTGAGGATAAGATATACTTTACGTGGGGATAAGATATACTTTACGTGGGGATAATATATACTTTACGTGGGGATAAGATATACTTTACGTGGGGATAAGATATACTTTACGTGGGGATAAGATATACTTTACGTGGGGATAAGATATACTTTACGTGAGGATAAGATATACTTTACGTGGGGATAAGATATACTTCACGTGGGGATAAGATATACTTCACGTGGGGATAAGATATACTTCACGTGGGGATAAGATATACTTTACGTGGGGATAAGATATACTTTACGTGGGGATAAGATATACTTTACGTGGGGATAAAATATACTTTACGTGGGGATAAGATATACTTTACATGAGGATAAGATATACTTTACGTGGGGATAAGATATACTTTACATGGGGATAAGACATACTTTACGTGGGGATAAGATATACTTTACGTGGGGATAAGATATACTTTACGTGGGGATAAGATATACTTTACGTGGGGATAAGATATACTTTACGTGGGGATAAGATATACTTTACATGAGGATAAGATATACTTTACGTGGGGATAAGATATACTTTATGTGAGGATAAGATATACTTTACATGAGGATAAGATATACTTTACGTGGGGATAAGATATACTTTACATGAGGATAAGATATACTTTACATGAGGATAAGATATACTTTACGTGGGGATAAGATATACTTTACATGAGGATAAGATATACTTTACATGAGGATAAGATATACTTTACGTGGGGATAAGATATACTTTACGTGGGGATAAGATATACTTTACATGGGGATAAGATATACTTTACGTGGGGATAAGATATACTTTACATGAGGATAAGATATACTTTACATGAGGATAAGATATACTTTACATGAGGATAAGATATACTTTATGTGGGGATAAGATATACTTTATGTGGGGATAAGATATACTTTATGTGGGGATAAGATATACTTTACGTGGGGATAAGATATACTTTATGTGGGGATAAGATATACTTTACGTGGGGATAAGATATACTTTACATGAGGATAAGATATACTTTACGTGGGGATAAGATATACTTTACGTGGGGATAAGATATATTTTACGTGAGGATAAGATATACTTTACGTGGGGATAAGATATTCTTTACGTGGGGATAAGATATACTTTACATGAGGATAAGATATACTTTACGTGGGGATAAGACATACTTTACGTGGGGATAAGATATACTTTACATGAGGATAAGATATACTTTACGTGGGGATAAGACATACTTTACGTGGGGATAAGATATACTTTACGTGGGGATAAGATATACTTTACGTGGGGATAAGATATACTTTGTTGAATCTATATCATTATCAGTTTACAGATAACTTTTTAATGAGGGTGACTCATTTTGAGTTTGTTGTGGGTGAATTACGTTGGGTTTGGTGAGAGTGTCTAACTTTGTGTTTATTGAGAATGGCTTACTTTGTGTTTAGTGACTTTGAGTTTGTTGAGGGTGACTAACTTTGAGTTTGTTGAAAGTGACTTAATTTGTCACAAGTTTGTTGAGGGTGACTCACTTTAAATTTGCGTGTGTTGAGAGTGACTTTATTTTAGTAAGTTGAAAGTGACTTAATTTGAGTAAGTTGAAAGTGACTTAGTTTGTTGAGAGGGCCTTACTTTGAGTTTGTTGAAAGTGATTTACTATATGTCAAGAGTGACTTAGATTGAGTTAGGCTGACTCACTTTGAGTTTGTCAAGAGTGAATTGATTGAGTTAGCCAATAGTGACTAACTTCGAAATGATAGTGACTTCCTTTGCATCTAGAGTGACTTACTTTGAGTTGGTCGGATGGTAGTGGGAATGATGGAAGTCTTTCAGCTGTTGCCAGGTGAGGCCTGTGATGGCTGGTGGATCTCCCCCGGATACAACACCATAGGTATGGTTTGGCATCAGTTTGTTCTGGACAGCTTGCATAAATATGTTCATGGAATCAGACTGCAACAGACAGGTCCAATCAGAATATACATTGTATTTTTACCAATGGTTTGTTTTAGACATTCATGTTAAGATAAAACTCAGACGGTTGTAACTGACTGTGTAACCATATTGTTATATTATCATTACACCTCAATAACACTAACCCTGCTGGTGTAGGTTGTCATATGTCTGTATTTACAAATTACATAAACTTATTGCATCACACCCCGTTCTTGTTTTACACATGTTTCAAAGTCTCAGTGAAATAAAAATGCATCTTTCACTTAAGTTAAAATTTGTGAGAATATATATTTGCTAAGATCTTTAAAAAAGGAATACTTGTGCTCTCTGCACCTCTGGAATTTGTCATGACCCAATCAAAATCATACAACTAGCTATTTGATTTTTATCAAGAACAAGAGATCCCAGAGGGATCTTGGCGCCCACCATTGAATGTTCTTTATAGGTTCCATGTCAGATTGATCTTTTCTCTACTTTTCTCTTCTTCTAAGTCTTACTAATCTGTGTAAACTCAGAAGAAACCTATAGTACTTTTCAAACAAGGGAAACCTATATATAAAATTTAAGATTTAGGCACTATATATATGGAATTTGAGAAAGATTCCTTCAGTACTTTCTGAGAAATAGTGATAACAAACTTCAATTGTCAAAATCCAAGATTGCTGCTTGTCGGCCATGTTGTTTTCCGATTGGTCTCAAAATGCAATATGCATAACTAGGCACCTGGGGGAACCTACATATGAAATTTCAGGAAGATCCCTTCATTAGTTTCTTAGTAATAGTGATAACCAGTTTCAATTTTCGAAATCCAAGATGGCTGCCTGTCGGCCATGTTGTTTTCTGATTGGTCTCAAAATGCAATATGCATAACTAGGCACCAAGAGGAACCTACATATGAAATTGGAGAAAGATCCAATCAGAACTTTCTCAGAAATAGCGATAACAAACTTCTATGGTCAAAATCCAAGATGGCTGCCTGTCGGCCATGTTGTTTTCCGATCAGTCCCAAAATGCGATATGCATTACCAGGCACCAAGGGGAACCTACATATGAAATTTGAGAAAGATCCCTTCAGTACTTTCTCAGAAATGGCAATAACAAACTTTAATGGTCAAAATCCAAGATGGCTGCCTGTCGGCCATATTGTTTTCCGATTGGTCTCAAAATGCTATATGCATAACTAAGCACCAAGGGGAACCTACATAACAAATATGAAAAAGATCTCTTTAGTACTTTCACAGAAATAGCGATAACAAACTTCAATGGTCAAAATCCAAGATGGCTGCCTGTCGGCCATGTTGTTTTCAGATCGGTCTCAAAATGCAATATGCATAACTAGGCACTAAGGGGAACCTACATATGAAATTTGAGAAAGATCCCTTCTGTGCTTTTTGAGAAATAGCGATAACAATCTTCAATTGTCAAAATCCAAGATGGCTGCCTGTCGGCCATGTTGTTTTCCGATTGGTCTCAAAATGCAATATGCATAACTAGGCACCAAGGGGAACCTACATATGAAATTTGAGAAAGATCCCTTCAGTACTTTCTTAGAAATAGCGATAACAAACTTCAATGGTCAAATTCCAAGATGGCTGCCCGTCGGCCATGTTGTTTTCCGATCGGTCCCAAAATGCAATATGCATAACTAGGCACCAAGGGAAACCTATATATAAAATTTGAGAAAGATCTCTTCAGTACTTTCTCAGAAATAGTGATAACAAACTTCAATGGTCAAAATCCAAGATGGCTGCCTGTCGGCCATGTTGTTTTCCGATCGGTCACAAAATGCAATATGCATAACTAGGCACCAAGGGAAACCCACATATCAAATTTGAGAAAGTTCCCTTCAGTACTTTCTTAGAAATAGCGATAACAAACTTCAATTGTCAAAATCCAAGATGGCTGCCTGTCGGCCATGTTGTTTTCCGATCGGTCCCAAAATGCAATATGCATAACTAGGCACCAAGGGAAACCAACATATGAAATTTGAGAAAGATCCCTTCAGCTCTTTCTCAGAAATAGCGATAACAAACTTCAATGGTCAAAATCCAAGATGGCTGCCTGTCGGCCATGTTGTTTTCCGATCGGTCCCAAAATGCAATATGCATAACTAGGCACCAAGGGGAACCTACATATGAAATTTGAGAAAGATCCCTTCGGTACTTTCTGAGGATTAGCGATAACAAGAATTGTTTACGGACGGACGGACGGACGGACGGACGGAGGGACGGACGGACGGACGGACGGACGGACGGAGGGAGGGAGGGAGGGAGGGACGGACGGACGGACCACGGACCACGGACGCAAGGCGATTTGAATAGCCCACCATCTGATGATGGTGGGCTAAAAATATTTGTAATAATTGCTATGTTGATGCATTTCTTTAAAGATTACGGTGGAGTGACAACCAAGTACAAAGCCTGTCACTTTAATGGTTTGGCTACCCAAAGATTTATTTGACATGTACCTCAAAAAATCAAACTAGCATTTTTGTTTTAACCACAAGATGGCGGCAACTGAGCTTTCGATTTTTGTCATGACATATTCCAGTGGTGCTGAGAATAGTGAACAAACACCTGGAGTATTGAGGATGCGTTACTATGGAAGAAGCCATTTTTCAAGTTTAGCAACCCAACAGTTTGTTTTATTTTCTCTCGTGAAATATTTTATAATAGATGCCCACTAAAGTGGCAATGGCAAAAGAAAACTCATTGTAGACCCCACCCTTAAATAGGATCAGGGATTCTGGATTAATTAAGTTATCTTACAAACACTCCCTTCATCTCGTTGTAGACCCTTAAATAGGATCAGGGATTCTGGATTAATTAAGTTATCTTACAAACACTCCCTTCATCTCGTTGTAGACCCTTAAATAGGATCAGGGATTCTGGATTAATTAAGTTATCTTACAAACACTCCCTTCATCTCGTTGTAGACCCTTAAATAGGATCAGGGATTCTGGATTAATTAAGTTATCTTACAAACACTCCCTTCATCTCGTTGTAGACCCTTAAATAGGATCAGGGATTCTGGATTAATTAAGTTATCTTACAAACACTCCCTTCATCTCGTTGTAGACCCTTAAATAGGATCAGGGATTCTGGATTAATTAAGTTATCTTACAAACACTCCCTTCATCTCGTTGTAGACCCTTAAATAGGATCAGGGATTCTGGATTAATTAAGTTAACTTACAAACACTCCCTTCATCTCGTTGTAGACCCTTAAATAGGATCAGGGATTCTGGATTAATTAAGTTAACTTACAAACACTCCCTTCATCTCGTTGTAGACCCTTAGATAGGATCAGGGATTCTGGATTAATTAAGTTAACTTACAAACACTCCCTTCATCTCGTTGTAGACCACACCCTTAAATAGGATCGGGGATTCGGGATTGTTTGGATCCTCATGTTCTAAACGCCATCCTTCTTGTCTGAAAAATATTAAAAACAATAATTATCCCATTTTCCATATCTAAAGAAAATACAAACATCTGAAGTTCAGTTACAAGGTGTCACAAAAGCATTGCTCTCCCCTGACAAAGTATCAAAAAATGTTGCACTTAATTGACCTTTGACCTTCATATGAAGGTTGCAGGGATCTGATTGCACTCAAAACTAGATTTTTTTACGTGGGCAATGATTTTATTGAAAATGTTACACAAAATTGACCCTTTGACCTTAAAATGAAGTTGGCAGTTATCTGATCATAATACATTGGACAGAGTTTGTGAGTGATACATATGTTTCATCAAGATAAATACCGGTAGTTTTCAAAAGTTAAGCTTCAGACATCTTGAAAGATTTGCTTTAGAGCATCGACCAAGAAAACAAAATGAAGAACTAGTATTAAAACAACATGTCTCTCTTCATTCAAACAGTTGATGTCTATTTCTCATGTTTAAAACAAAAATTTAATTACCTGAAGTCCAATTCACGGAGCTGAGGATAGAAGACAGCATCCAGATATACTGACATGAGGTTCTCATAGTCCTTTTGGTTTTGTGTAGAGAATGGATAGACAGTCCAGTCACTAGCTGTTAAAGGATGCACATAATTTAGTTTTCAAATTTCCTCAAAAGTAAGGAATAAAGAGTGGAACCAATGTCTGACAGAATGATGAATGTTCCAGTTTTTTTTGCATATTCCTAGGATTGCCATTCATGTCAAACTAGTTCAATATTTTCTTATCGCAGTACAGTGGCATGCAGTCCTATATCAAAATGTACCTGTCATACCAAAGTAAGGTAGCATACAGCCTTAATATCACCTGTCCTACCACATTAAGGTAGCATACAGCCTTAATATCATCTGTCCTACCACAGTAAGGTAGCATAAAGCCTTAATACCATCTGTCCTACCACAGTAAGGTACCATACAGCCTTAATACCATCTGTCCTACCACAGTAAGGTAGCATGCAGCCTTAATATTACTTATCTAACCACAGTAAGGTAGCATAAATCTGTAATATTACCTGTCCTACCACAGTAAGGTAACATACAGCCTTAATACCATCTGTCCTACCACAGTAAGGTAGCATACAGCCTTAATATCACCTGTCCTACCACAGTAAGGTAGCATACAGCCTTAATATCACCTGTCCTACCACATTAAGGTAGCATACAGCCTTAATATCATCTGTCCTACCACAGTAAGGTAGCATAAAGCCTTAATACCATCTGTCCTACCACAGTAAGGTACCATACAGCCTTAATACCATCTGTCCTACCACAGTAAGGTAGCATGCAGCCTTAATATTACTTATCTAACCACAGTAAGGTAGCATAAATCTGTAATATTACCTGTCCTACCACAGTAAGGTAACATACAGCCTTAATACCATCTGTCCTACCACAGTAAGGTAGCATACAGCCTTAATATCACCTGTCCTACCACAGTAAGGTAGCATACAGCCTTAATATCACCTGTCCTACCACAGTAAGGTAGCATACAGCCTTAATATCATCTGTCCTACCACAGTAAGGTAGCATGCAGCCTTAATATCATCTGTCCTACCAAGAGCAC
>NW_022982772.1:0-15414 GCF_902652985.1 Pecten maximus | reverse complement strand
ACGGGGCACACTGTGTGTTTAGTTTTGGTAAAATAAATAGTGGGTTATATTTGGTAGTCCCGATAGTGGGGTTTTTACTAGGTAGTCACCCACAGTGTTTATACTGGTAGTCAAACTAGGTTTTTTATAGCTGGTAAGTCCAAAATATGTGTTTACTAGGTAGCACAAATATGTTTATAGAGGGTAGCCCCACTAATAGGTGTTTAACTAGTAGTCCGTGTTTTAGTGGGAACCCACCTATTGGTTTAAATAGGTACCCAACATTTTGGTTTCGGTAGTACCGCTGTTTGGGTATAGCAGGGGATCACCGACTAGTGGTTTTTTTATATCCCAAAAATGGTTATAGCTGGTTCCCGCAGGTTTTTTAGGGAGTCACCGACTAGTGTGTTTTTAGCTAGGTATTAAACTATTTTTTTGCTTATCCCATGTTTATAAAGGGGGTTCCCCAACATTGTTTTATACTAGGTATCACCGAAGGGGTTTTTAAACTAGTAGTCCTACATTGTTTATAGCTTTGGTGTCACCGGGCTAGTGGTTAGCAGGTTGTCAGACTAGTTGTTTTTTGCTAGGGTTAGTCCCGACTAATTTTTTTTTTATACTAGGTAGTCCCGATTTTGTTTAAACTTTGGTAGTCACCGACTAGTGTGTTTTTTAACTGGAGACCACTTTTGGGTTTTATTAGGATCCCCGCTTTTGTTTAGCAGGGGACCCCCACTAGTGTGTTTAGTGGTAGTCACAACTTGTGTTATAAAACTAGGGAGTCACACTATTGTTATGCTAGGTAGTCAAAGTGGGTTTTTTTTATTTTTTAAAACTTACAACCGATTTTTGTTATTTAAGTTTGGTTATCACAAAAGTGTGTTTACTTGGTATCCCCCGACTAGTTGTTTTATAACTGGAGTACCGTATGTTTTTATAGCAGGTAGTAAACCGACCATGTTTTACTGGAGTCACCGACTTGGGTTTTGCTAGGTAGTCACCCCCACTTGTGTTATAGCTAGGTAGACCACTGTTTTGTTATACTAGGTAGTCCCACTAGTGGTTAAGCTAGGTAGTCCGACTAGTGTGTTATAGCTGGTAACCCATAGGGGTTTTAGCTAGGGAGTACCCACTGTGGGTTTTAACTAGGGGTCACCGACAGTTTGGGTTTTAGCGGTATCACCGCTGTTGTTATAGCTAGGTAGTAAGACGTGTGTATAGCTAGTCGTCATGAACTAATGTGTTTGAGAGCCAGTAGTCGACTAACTAGTGTGTTGTTGATAGGTAGAGTTGAGTCACCTTTCATATATCTAGCCTATGGTACAGCTACCCCCCCGGCTATGTCTTACCCCCTACGGACATAGGGGTTTATTAGCTACCCCGGTAGTCAGTACACGTCTAGGGTGTGTATTTATGTTTCGGTACGTCAACAGACTAGTGTGCCCGTCTTTATTTAAATTTCTCCTGTCCCGGTAGTCACTTTTTGAACTAGTGTGTTATGCACGATAGGTGATGTTCATCAGCACTGTGTTTGGGTCATTGTTCCTATTCCGGTTCCAGTCAGCTTCAATTCTAGTTTTCTTTCCGGTGGTTAGAGCTAGGTAGTCACCACTTATTTTGTGTGTCTTTGGCACATTTTATATCACACGACTAGTGTGTTATAGCTATGTGTATGTACACTCTTGCCATTTGAGATGCTGGTTTACCTCCAGCCTCTAGTATTAGTCTATATATAGTCTGTCCCTGCTGATTTGCCTAGGTAGTATTCACCGACTAGTTTTGTGTTCTATTGTATTGTTACGGTAGGTTTATGTCACCGGATCTCGTGTGAGTTTATAGATATTGGTACGTCTACCGACTTTTATGTGTGTTGTTTTATAGCCCTGATGATATGCCACCTAACTCAGCCTTCCTTCCTGTGTGTCCTATATTGTATCACCCGGTACTGTCACTAACTAGTGTGCATTTATTTAGATAGGCTAGCCAATAACTCGCTTGTGTTATAGCAGGTAGTCACCGTTACTGAGTGATCTCTGCTTCCCCTACGACCATGCATTAGTGTAGTCATACGACCTTAGCCTGTTTTTCGTTTATAGCCCCATCGGTTTAGTGTCACTCGAACCTCTCAATAGTGTGTTTCGTCCCTAGCTAGGGAGTCATACGACTGTGCGTTATAGCTAGGTAGTCCCGCCAGTTGTTGCTTCCACTAGGTGGTAGCTCACCGCACGAGAGTGTGTCTACTTTTTAGCTAGGTAGTCCAATGACTAGCGTTTATACGCTTATTTTCGTGTATTTGTCCACGATCTAGTGGTGCTTTAGGAGTATGGTACTTCACGAATAGTGTGTCTATGTAGCATACGTTGTTCTTGTAACCTGATCTTTTATGTGTGACTTGTGACCCGTTAGGTTAGTCACCGAGATAGTTGTCGTTACTAGCTTTATCGGGATGTCACCCTGTATCTATGTGTCTTAGATGTATTCCCTTGGCTACTGCTACACTGACCTACATGTGGATTATGCTCCGCGGATTGTCCATCATTATACTGTCCGCGCCCTATAGAAGATGTCACACCCAATAGTATGGCGTACAACGCTTATTGGGAGTCACGACTACGCTTGCTTTCCTATAGCTAGGTACGTCACTCGATTAGTGGTATATAGCTAGTACCGTCATCCGACCTAGCCCTGTGTTCATTCTATACCCCGTATTGGTGAGTTTAAACTGGACTCAGTGTGTTATAGCTTATGGTAGTTTTCACCGCTCACTACCTGCTTGTCCCCGGTATAGCATTAGGTCGCCACTAACCTAGTGCGTCCCCTGTTATTTATGCTATCCGGCAGTCGCACCTCCACGACCCTTGCGGTGTTTTTTTTCCAGCTATCCGATTAGTTCATCTGACTTTAGCTGGTGTTTTATAGTCTAGGTAGTTCCCCGGTATAGGTCACTCGACTGTAGAGCCCTGTTATCTATGCTAGTATATCACTATATTAGTCTCCGTCCCCTTTGTGTAGCTAGCTAGTCACCGACTAGTGGTATTACTGATATTCGGTAGAATCCGACTGTGTGGTGTTATATGCGTAGGCGAGCCCTAAACGTACTAGGGTGCTTTATAGCTAGGAAGTCACTAACGCATGTGTGTAGAGCTATTTTTGTAGTCACCCCCTATTTATCTTAGGGTGTTGCCTTCTATAGCCCTCTAGGAGCCACTAACTTAGTGGTGATAGCTAGGTAGCCTCACGACTAGTGTGTTATTAAGCTATCGGTAGTCACCAGACCAGTGTGTGCCTATACAGCTATGTGTAGCCTCAGCGATACTGTAGCGTGTTATAGATTTAGGTAGTCACCGAAAAAACCTAAGTGTGTTATAGCTAGGTAGTCACCGACCAGTGTCGTCTACTAGTCTTGGTCAGTTACCGACTAGTGTGTTAGATAGGTAGTCAACCGAACTGAGAGTGTCATAGCCTAGTGTACGTCTAGACGACCACAGTTTCGTGTTTTTTACGCTTGGTTAGCCTCACGATCTAGCTTTTCCCCTTCCCCTGTGTATAGTTCTAGGCAGTCACAGACATAATGTGGAACTCGCTATTTTGGACCCCGTCACGGACCGTGTGACTTTATAGCTACGGTAGTCACCGATTTTATTACGTTGTCTTGTTACAGCTTCTACTTTGGTTTTAGTCAACGACTAGTGTGCTCTTTATAGTATTTTGTTAGTTTATTCGCACTACGACTAGGGGCGCTGTATAGCTTACGGTAGCCTCCCACCGACTTCCCCGAGTGCCTGTTTCCCTATGTACGCTCCATCGGCTAGTCACAGACTAGTGTGTAACGCTAGGTATTTGCTCACCGAACTAGTGTGCTGTATGAGACTATTCGTTGTTACAGTATAGCTTGCTGTTTGAAGCTAGGGATGTGTCCCCCTGAACCAACGCCTTTTGTGATGCCTACGTATACAACGACCATAGGTTGTATTCAGCATTAGGTAGTAACGTTTTTTCTTCCGGACTAGTGTTTATAGCTGTACCCTTGGTCAGTCCTCAATAATAGTGTGTTGTATATCAGGTAGCCACACCCCACAAGACCACTACACCGTGTTGTACAGCTTATTTGGTAGCTCCACTGACTAGTCGCGTTATCGCTAGGTAATCACCCGAATAGTGTGTTAGGCTAGGTGGTAGTTCGTCTCACTGTTCAATAAAGTCGTATTAGCTAGGTATTGTCACCCGATCTTCCCCGTGTTGTTTACTTAGCTAGGGAGTCACCGACTAGTGTGCTAGAGCTAGGTAGTCACGACTGCAACTTTGCCGCTTACCTAGCTGATGCGGTTTGTACCAACCATCTCGCCCGCCTTTTTTTCCTCTGTGTCTCTATAAAGCTAGCTAGTCCCACACCGCGTACTGTGTGTATAGCTTGATTGGTATCACTTCCGACTAGTTGTGGTAGTACCGATGTACGCGTATGTTCACTTCCCCTGACTATCGTGTGTTCTACGCTAGATAGTCAACGATCCTATTTGGCCGTGATACCTAGTGCGATAACCGACTAGTGTGTTATATTTAGCATCTAGGTAGTCATTCATTATAACTATGTGTCTCTTCTCCCTCTTCGTTTGTCTTCTTTTTTTTGGCGTTATTAAGCTAGAGTAGTCACTTTTCTCTATAAACTAGAGTCTGTGCCAATATGTCAGTGGTTACGCCTGTTCATCCGATATGCCTGTCGTTCTAGTAGCCCACCCGTCGGTAGTTCTACCGATGTAGTGTGTTTCATGCTAGGCTCAGGTATATTCTCGACTTCAGTCTGGTCTTGTCTATTATACACTAGCGTAGCGTAACCCCCGTCATCTTCAGTGGTGTTCACCTACGCCCCCCTATGGTGCTCACCGAATAGTGTTTTCTCCCTTTGAGTTTTTCCCCCTATTACTGCTTCCCCTTGAAGGTCGTTCATCTAAAGATTAGTGCGTGTATACGCTTTTAGGTAGTCCACCTACGGATTGTGTGTTTTTTCTTAGCTACGTAGTCACCCTTTGGGACTTTGATGGTGTTTCATTAGCCCGCTACCTTTGTGGTGCTTAGTCAATGCTAGGCGTTATTAGTTAGACTAGGTTCACTCAACTCAGTTCTGTGTAGCTATGTGTAGTCACCTACTGTGGTTCAATCTAGGTATGTCATTCCCGTAGTAGTTGTTGTTATAGCTATGTGGTAGTCACTACATACTTGTGTTTGTCGTGCGTATAACTATCCGTAGTCACCGACTAGTCGTGGCCTTCTATAGCTAGGGCAGTCAGCCGAATAATGGTTATAAGCTAGGTAGTTCACATCCGGACTAGTTTCCTTTGTGTCCTATAGTCTAGTAGCACCCGACTAGTGCTTTGTCTATTTCAGCTTACCCCGGTAGCAACGACTACGCCATTGTGCTTTAGTATAGTAGGTAGTCAACCGTATTTAGTGCTGTATAGCTAGTAGTCACCGACCTAGCCCTGTGTTATAGCTAGGTAGTCAACCCGCACTAGTCCCGTCGTGTCCGTCTCCAGGTAGCAACCAGCGTACTCTAGTGTGTCCTTATAGCTAGTGTTACGTAGCACCGACTAGTGTGTTATATAGCTAGGTCAGTCAACTGACTAATTTGCCTCTTTTGTATATTGGCTACTGCGTAGTCACTCAATAGTGTGTTATAGGTTAGACCACCTGATAGTTATCTCTCACCTAGTTTTTCATTTGAGCGTACAGCTAGGTAGTCACCGACTAGTGGGTTTTATGAGCTAGCCGTACGTCAAGACCCTAGTGTGTTATACGTCCTTGTTGTTGTTTCCCCGGATCTAGTGTGTTTATTAAATAGGTATTCTTCATCCACTAGGTGTACTAGTACGCGTAGCCACCGACTAGTGTGGCCTATTTATCTTACCCCCCCGGTTCGCCACCCGACCTTATCCTATAGTGTGTATATGTAGGCTCACTTGGTAGTCACCGACTTGGTGTTTAGCCCTATGATAGTACACCGCTTGTGTGTTATCAGCCTATTTGGGAGTCATCGAGTCTCAGAGCTGGTTATCCCGCTCATTGAAGTCACATTAACTCGGCTGTCCTGTAGCTTAGGATCCCCCGTACTTCCGATGTGTGTTGTAGCAGGTGAGTGTCACCATCTCTGTTGCTTATAGCTATTCCGCGTCACCTTGTTCTCACACCAGTATTCCTATCGTTTCGGGCTTCCGACGTTTCTTTTTTATCGCCTCCTATGTTGTTATTTAGCTATCCTCCCCTTTACAAATACTCTACATAGTTCCCCCTGTTCCTCGTGCTGGCTTTGATATTATGCCTTTACCCGTTGTGCGCTTTGTCAATAACTAGTTTTTCCCGCCCTTCACCCTTCTTCTGCTCTTCTTGTTTCCTATAGGTAGGTAGCCACGATTTCTCTACCGTTCCTTGTTTTATCGCGACTTTTGTTTGTTCGGTTAGTCATTTAAGACTAGTGGTTGTCCTATATTATCCACCTGCGTATGTTCAGTATCCCGTACCTTTAGTTTGTCGTTATTACCGCTACCGGTTATGTCACTTACGTATAGTCGGCGTCTTTTTATAGCAGCGTAGTCACCGCGATAGGGGTGTGACGACGACGAGACGTGGGAGTGATCCGGAAAAGATTTTAATATTCTACAAAGTCTGTGACCATGCCCGTCATTGTGGTTATTGGTTTCCTTGCGTGGTGTTCTGAGAGCATGTGGTGTTATCCGTTCATCCGTTTCTTGTTTTGTGCCATGTTTAGTTTTGTTTCGCCACCCATTTATTGTTGTGTTATAGCTTCGTAGTCACCCCACCGACTAGTTGCGAACTAGGGTGTTTTACCAGCTATGGTACGCCGGTCAACGACTAGTGTGTTTATAGCTAGGTAGTCACCGACTAGTGTGTTATAGCTAGGTAGTCACCGACTAGTGTGTTATAGCTAGGTAGTCACTGACTAGTGTGTTACGCTAGGTAGTCACCGACTAGTGTGTTATAGCTAGGTAGTCACCGACTAGTGTGTTATAGCTAGGTAGTCACTGACTAATGTGTGATAGCTAGGTAGTCACTAACTAGTGTGTTATAGGTAGATAGTCACTAACTAGTATGGTACAGCTAGGTAGTCACCGACTAGTGGGTTATAGCTAGGTAGTCACCGATTAGTGTGTTATAGCTAGGTAGTCACCGACTAGTGTGTTATAACTAGGTAGTCACCGACTAGTGTGTTATAGCTAGGTAGTCACCGACTAGTGTGGTATAGCTAGGTCGTCACTAACTAGTGTGTTATAGCTAGGTAGTCACCGACTTGTGTGTTTTAGCTAGATAGTCACGACTAGTGTGTTATAGCTAGGTAGTCACTGACTAGAGTGTTATAGCTAGATAGTCACTAACTAGTCTGTTGTAGCTAGGTAGTCACCGACTAGTGTGTTATAGCTAGGTAGTCACCGACTCGTGTGTTATAGCTAGGTAGTCACCGACTAGTGTGTTATAGCTAGGAAGTCACTAACTAGTGTGTTATAGCTAGGTAGTCACTAACTAGTGTGTTATAGCTAGGTAGTCACTGACTAGAGTGTTATAGCTAGATAGTCACTAACTAGTCTGTTGTAGCTAGGTAGTCACCGACTAGTGTGTTATAGCTAGGTAGTCACCGACTAGTGTGTTATAGCTAGGTAGTCACCGACTAGTGTGTTATAGCTAGGTAGTCACTAACTAGTGTGTTATAGCTAGGTAGTCACTAACTAGTGTGTTATAGCTAGGTAGCCACTAACTAGTGTGTTATAGCTAGGTAGTCACCGACTAGTGTGTTATAGCTAGGTAGTCACCGACTAGTGTGTTATAGCTAGGTAGTCACCGACTAGTGTGTTATAGCTAGGTAGTCACCGACTAGTGTGTTATAGCTAGGTAGTCACCGACCAGTGTGTTATAGCTTGGTAGTCACCGACTAGTGTGTTACAGCTAGGTAGTCAACGACTAGTGTGTTATAGCTAGGTAGTCACCGACTAGTGTGTTATAGCTAGGTAGTCACCGACTAGTGTGTTATAGCTAGGTAGTCACTGACTAGTGTGTTACCGCTAGGTAGTCACCGACTAGTGTGTTATAGCTAGGTAGTCACCGACTAGTGTGTTATAGCTAGGTAGTCACTGACTAATGTGTGATAGCTAGGTAGTCACTAACTAGTGTGTTATAGGTAGATAGTCACTAACTAGTATGGTACAGCTAGGTAGTCACCGACTAGTGGGTTATAGCTAGGTAGTCACCGATTAGTGTGTTATAGCTAGGTAGTCACCGACTAGTGTGTTATAACTAGGTAGTCACCGACTAGTGTGTTATAGCTAGGTAGTCACCGACTAGTGTGGTATAGCTAGGTCGTCACTAACTAGTGTGTTATAGCTAGGTAGTCACCGACTTGTGTGTTTTAGCTAGATAGTCACGACTAGTGTGTTATAGCTAGGTAGTCACTGACTAGAGTGTTATAGCTAGATAGTCACTAACTAGTCTGTTGTAGCTAGGTAGTCACCGACTAGTGTGTTATAGCTAGGTAGTCACCGACTCGTGTGTTATAGCTAGGTAGTCACCGACTAGTGTGTTATAGCTAGGAAGTCACTAACTAGTGTGTTATAGCTAGGTAGTCACTAACTAGTGTGTTATAGCTAGGTAGCCACTAACTAGTGTGTTATAGCTAGGTAGTCACCGACTAGTGTGTTATAGCTAGGTAGTCACCGACTAGTGTGTTATAGCTAGGTAGTCACCGACTAGTGTGTTATAGCTAGGTAGTCACCGACTAGTGTGTAATAGCTAGGTAGTCACCGACCAGTGTGTTATAGCTTGGTAGTCACCGACTAGTGTGTTATAGCTAGGTAGTCACCGACTAGAGTGTTATAGCTAGGTAGTTACCGACCAGTGTGTTTTAGCTTGGTAGTCACCGACTAGTGTGTTATAGCTAGGCAGTCACCGACTAATGTGTTATAGCTAGGTAGTCACCGACTCGTGTGTTATAGCTAGGTAGTCACCGACTAGTGTGTTACAGCTAGGTAGTCAACGACTAGTGTGTTATAGCTAGGTAGTCACCGACTAGTGTGTTATAGCTAGGTAGTCACCGACTAGTGTGTTATAGCTAGGTAGTCACTGACTAGTGTGTTACCGCTAGGTAGTCACCGACTAGTGTGTTATAGCTAGGTAGTCACAGACTAGTGTGTTATAGCTAGGTAGTCACTGACTAATGTGTGATAGCTAGGTAGTCACCGAATAGGTTGTTACAGCTAGGTAGTCACCGACTAGTGTTATAGCTAGGTAGTCACTAAATAGTGTGTTATATCTAGGTAGCCACCCACCGACTAGAGTGTGTACAGCTAGGTAGTCACTGACTAGTGTGTTATCGCTAGGTAATCACCGAATAGTGTGTTAAGGCTAGGTAGTCACCGACTAATGTGTTATAGCTAGGTAGTCACCGACTCGTGTGTTATAGCTAGGTAGTCACCGACTAGTGTGTTATAGCTAGGTAGTCACCGACTAATGTGTTATAGCTAGGTAGTCACCGACTCGTGTGTTATAGCTAGGTAGTCACCGACTAGTGTGTTATAGCTAGGTAGTCACCGACTAGTGTGTTATAGCTAGGTAGTCACCGACTAGTGTGTTATAGCTAGATAGTCACCGACTAGTGTGTTATACCTAGGTAGTAACCGACTAGTGTGTTATAGCTAGGTAGTCACTAACTAGTGTGTTATAGCTAGATAGTCACTAACTAGTATGGTACAGCTAGATAGTCACCGACTAGTGTGTTATAGCTAGGTAGTCACCGATTAGTGTGTTATAGCTAGGTAGTCACCGACTAGTGTGTTATAACTAGGTAGTCACCGACTAGTGTGTTATAGCTAGGTAGTCACCGACTAGTGTGGTATAGCTAGGTCGTCACTAACTAGTGTGTTATAGCTAGGTAGTCACCGACTTGTGTGTTTTAGCTAGATAGTCACCGACTAGTGTGTTATAGCTAGGTAGTCACTGACTAGAGTGTTATAGCTAGATAGTCACTAACTAGTCTGTTGTAGCTAGGTAGTCACCTACTAGTGTGTTCATCTAGGTAGTCACCGAGTAGTGTGTTATAGCTAGGTAGTCACTAACTAGTGTGTTATAACTAGGTAGTCACCGACTAGTGTGTTATCGCTCGGTAGTCACCGACTAGTGTGTTATAGCTAGGTAGTCACCGACTAGTGTGTTACCGCTAGGTAGTCAACGATTAGTGTGGTATAGCTAGGTAGTCAAAGACTAGTGTGTTACCGCTAGGTAGTCACCGATTAGTGTGGTATAGCTAGGTAGTCACAGACTATTGTGTTATAGCTAGGTAGTCACCGACTAATGTGTGATAGCTAGGTAGTCACCGAATAGGTTGTTACAGCTAGGTAGTCACCGACTAGTGTGTTACAGCTAGGTAGTCACTAACTAGTGTGTTATATCTAGGTAGCCACCCACCGACTAGAGTGTGTACAGCTAGGTAGTCACCGACTAGTGTGTTATAGCTAGGTAGTCACTAACTAGTGTGTTACAGCTAGGTAGTCACCGACTCGTGTGTTATAGCTAGGTAGTCACCGACTCGTGTGTTATAGCTAGGTAGTCACCGACTAGTGTGTTATAGCTAGGTAGTCATTGACTAGTGTGTTATAGCTAGGTAGTCACCGACTAGTGTGTTATAGCTAGGTAGTCACCGACTAGTGTGTTATAGCTAGGTAGTCACCGACTAGTGTGTTATAGCTAGGTAGTCACCGACTAGTGTGTTATAGCTAGGTAGTCACCGACTAGTGTGTTATAGCTAGGTAGTCACTAACTAGTATGTTATAGCTAGGTAGTCACTAACTAGTGTGTTACAGCTAGGTAGTCACCGACTGGTGTGTTATAGCTAGGTAGTCACCGACTGGTGTGTTATAGCTAGGTAGTCACCGACTAGTGTGTTATAGCTAGGTAGTCACCGACTAGTGTGTTATAGCTAGGTAGTCACCGACTAGTATGTTATAGCTAGGTAGTCACCGACTAGTGTGTTATAGCTAGGTAGTCACCGACTAGTGTGTTATAGCTAGGTAGTCACCGACTAGTGTGTTATAGTTAGGTAGTCGCCGACTAGTGTGTTATAGCTAGGTAGTCACCGACTAGTGTGTTATAGTTAGGTAGTCGCCGACTAGTGTGTTATAGGTAGGTAGTCACCGACTAGTGTGTTATAGTTAGGTAGTCACCGACTAGTGTGTTATAGCTAGGTAGTCACCGACTAGTGTGTTATAGCTAGGTAGTCACTAACTAGTGTGTTATAGCTAGGTAGTCACCGACTAGTGTGTTATAGCTAGGTAGTCACCGACTAGTGTGTTATAGCTAGGTAGTCACCGACTAGTGTGTTATAGCTAGGTAGTCACTAACTAGTATGTTATAGCTAGGTAGTCACTAACTAGTGTGTTATACAGTACGAGGAGGGTGATTTGGTACTCAAACGCTCACAGAGCGTTGACCCGCGCAGCCCTCCGCTCAGAATTTGCGCGGGTTTGCAGCGGGATTGCCGCGGGTTTTGAGCGGGCTTCGAGCGGATTGGCAGCAGGTTCGGGCGCGGGCTTGAGCGGGTTCGGGCGCGGGCTTGAGCGGACGTGTAGCGGACCCGCTCGCCGGGCGGGCTTGTAGCGGACCCGCTCGAGCGGAATTGAATAGGACCCGCTCAATCAGTAATGACGGTAGACTTTCAACAGCCTGGTGTCGATTAATTATACTTTAATTACCATGTATATGTTTTCAGTTGTATCGTCCATCGTAAGTATTTATTGGATGATGTACCTCAACTATGAGATACAAATTCATATGTGTAATGTATTGCTCATGAAATCGTTGTTATAAGTTGAATAATATCTGCAATGATGTACAATATGACAGTGTACTTGATGTCAGCCCATTTTGATAAAAACTATTTGTAGGGAAATATTGTAGTTATTAAAGTTCAAATAGACTATTTTCATGCATGTGCAAGAACACTCACGAGTCATAAATCCAGTAATACTGGATATAGTCGTCATTTAGTGTTAGGAGCTGAGTCAATACATTGTAAATGTATCCTGTGACTGCTAACTGGTGACCGCCTTCTTTGGGAAAACGGAAAGGTAATCATTCCGGTTAATGGTGGACAATGAACCAAGTGTCCGCAGTAGCATTATTTCATTCTTACGGAATGGGGACGGGTCAAAAGGCGGTTTTGTCATCATTTCTAGAGTACTTAGGACGGTCGGATCTTGGTCAGAATTTTTGTGCACCTCGAGTGGGATATGGGGAACACGGAAATGTGCTCAATCCGGTAACCATTTTAATAGTGGACAATGAGCCACGTGTCCAAGGCAGCATTATTACAATTCTGATTTAGCTGACCTTTGTATAGATGGCGTTTTGTGCATAACCTCGGAGAGGCCACATAAGGGGCTCGTTATTTTGATCTCGACTTATTTTTACGTAGACATTTGAAGTATTTAGCTAGCAACATGTCTGTTTGAGAAAATTATCTTTGAATTTCTGTAGTAAGTTTCATAAACTTTACAATTATTTGAACATTTCGTAGTTTTAAATCTACGGCCTAAAGATATTGTGTTTTTATTACTATCATTATTTATGTGTCCATCGGGGACATGTCTTGCATGGCTAATATCACGGACATACACTTACATATATATATTACCGGTAGATATCGAAATCAGTACTAATAGTTTCCCAACTATAGTAGCTAATCATTTAAAAAAAATCGTCACAAGTGCATTGCTCTACTCGAGCTGACTTGAATTACATTTTTTGTAATCGTATGATGTTGATGAGATGTATACTCGCAAGACTAATAAAGAATTGAAAGAATTGAAAAAATTGTTAGCATTTTAGCAACCTGGTACAAAATTATTATGTGAGATATCGGACACTTTTGTAAAGGATAATCGATTGCCTTCCCGATCTCTTTTTGCCAGCAAAGAAATACATGTAGTACGGTCTTTGATTACAAGACAGAGCATTATAGTATATACGTATGTATGTATATCTTATGTTGTATATATACTATTAAATGGAAATTGTCAAATAAAATACAGTTTAAACTATATAGACCACAAAATGATTGTGTGTGTAGTCCAATATTCTTTCTTTATTGTGAGAAAAACAATACATTTGTGTCATCTGTCATGTGTATGTGATAAAAACGTCAACAAAAACACATTCTTAACATATTTTAATCAATTATAACGACAACATGGGAATATTTCCTGTCCTTTTTATTTCGGAAGAAAAAAAAAAAAAAAAAAAATACGTACTGACTATGCGAAAGTCACCATTATTATCAAGACCTAACACCAAAACCATGTGAAGTATTTCGTCCTTCACCGAGCTATTGACCAGTCCATTTTATGTCCGATGAAGCCTGAGATTAGATTAACTGTAATTGTATTAGATACACAGCGTACGTACATGTAATTGCAATTTTCCATTGAAACTGGTAGGTAACAAAGAGTTTCAGGAGAAGATATGAACCTTGTCTTCAGAGAATGTAGGAGATGAGTATCATTATCTGTTTTCCTGTAAAAACGCAATCATTGAAAATTTGCAAAGAAATTACATATTCTAAATTATTACCGCTCAAATCCAAATAAAACTAAACTAAAAGGTCTGTTAAAAGGTCATAATTATAAACGAAGTTCTAAATGATTTGTCTTTTTTTTCTAAAAAAAATCTCTTCTTTGATTACGTGTATGTAATATAATCCTATGAATATTATGTTTTTGTACCTGGATTGTTTATTCATATATATGTACGTGTGATACAATGTTAATGTTCCTCATGTAACACATTTCCATGTGTTATAGTATCCAAATAAAACTGTGTGTATGGAGACCACGTGGTTAAAATCGCGTCATTTACAAATCATGATTGGAGTTAATCAATGTGATATAGATAAATCCTCTATACACAGGACAAATACCGGTCGTGTACAGTGTAGTTAACGTTATAGAAATGTTTTCACCTGCTGTTAACATCTGCCAATCACAGATTTTGATTACAATAGCGAGTATACCTGTATCGCAATGACCCCATCGGACCCCTACGGCTTTTTTTTTACCTGCGGGCAGAATGTTGTTACATAAGGATTTAGCCTATGCTCCATGTTTACTAGTGTACCTGTATCTCACCTCTTACATTTAGGTCTTTTAGAACAAGGCACCTGCCGTTTTCCTTTTGAGGCCGTAATAGCGGAAGTAAAACCCGTTAAATCCGTATGCGATGATAGTTGTATTAATCATTTTTAAATCACATATATATTTCAGATTTAGATTAGGTACGTAATTTGTATTGTTGAAAGTTATACATTTATAATATGTACGTATTGGTTTTTTTTATGGTGAGTGTAGGACAAAAGCCCATATTTTTAATTTCAACACATCTTATTGACGAGATGTTAAGGGTAATAGGTAGTGGTGTAACATTGAAAGTTTTAAAAAATGATAATTTGTTGCATGAGTGTATAACATACACATTTTATATATCAAAACGATTGTTAATTGAAGCTGTACACAAATATTAAATGAAATAGTAAAAAATATGGTGGGAAATTGAAAATACTTACTTTTTGTGTCTTGAATAGGATTGAAGCATACGAAATTGTAAAGTGTTGCAACTGTGAAAATAAAAAGTTGATATTATATTTCAGAGGCTATTAAAACCATAAGGCTATATAAAATATTCAAATAACAAGAAACAATTATAAAACGGTATCAATTTAGGTAACCACATTGTTTCCAAGTAGCCATTTTTATTTTAATTGAAGGGAAATAACTCTTATGAACTACTTTTTTAAAAATAAGTATGGAGAGTCACGATTGATATAAATTCTTGATATAAAATATATTTTACAAGAAGACCAATTTAGCCATAACCTCTTGTGTTATCCTATTGCAAAAATTGTTCTTATACTTATTATTATATTTCTGGTATATTTCTTCACTATTGTAATATCATACTTAACCATTTCTTTAATACATGTACTATGTAATAATGTCCACATAATTGACAATACAATAGTTTAAAATTGAAACATAAACATCACAATTATCATGTATAAGGTGTGTTTTTTAAATATGTGTGTCAATTTTAAATCTTGCTTATATTTGTACCTTTACATTCATTGATTTATTACTTATAAATCAATGAATTTCACTGCTGAAGCCATGAAGTCACCATAAAGGTTGTCTACTTCATAAGCTTCCTCCTCCCCCTCGTATAACACCTCATACACTGCATTCTTTGCGCCGTCTTTTCCTTTCAACACATCCGTCACGCTTCCAGTATACCACTTTTTAGTGCCACTATCATCAACCACCCACTCATGTAAGATAGTTCGCCCTACGAACTTCACGTTGGTATTCCGTCTTTGTCTGAATAAAAAGTTTTCCG
>NW_022982771.1:0-24323 GCF_902652985.1 Pecten maximus | reverse complement strand
CTGGAGTCCTGAGCGATCCGAGTTATCACCTGGGTGGTAATTAAGCAAACAAAAAGAGTTTCTAAAATGACCACAAACAAAAATCACTTCATTTTCAGCATATCATGATTTGATATGAAACACTTTACATGCTGGACAAAGTAGTTTCTAGGATGGTGATGATCGGTCCTGTATCATCTGGATATTTAAATGCTCACTGGAGATCTGCTGCATAGTATACAAAATACAACATGATAGTACAAAACACCATTCTTTGGTTTAAGAAACAACTGTAGAAATCACTACAATTCCAAGTTACTGTAAATTAATGAACAGACGTTTGAAAATGTAACTTGACTTAAATCAATTTGAACGTTTTTGGCTGTGTTAGAAATATTTTGTTTTTCATAAGCTGAATTTGCTGAATAATCTCACCAGTTAAGTGATTTCCATTCCTAAATTTATTGTGCTTGTTCCTCCTAGGAGAGTGTGTTAAAAGTTTTTCTTTCTTTAACTTTTTCACTGAAACACAAAAATTGAAGATAACTAATTGTCAACATTCTGTACAAGGAAAAGAGGATAACAAATTAAAGGAGGTGGTGCATGGCGGCCCACGGCCGAATCTTATTTTATGCATGATATTATGATAGACTTTTACCAAATACATGTCATTTTAGACACTAAAACGAAAATTGGCAAATGCTGTATACGCAGCGCCACCTAACATGATTTCTGTAAAAAATGTGTACCCTCCCTTTTAAATTAAATATATTTCTTGTACAAAAGTACTTGATAAATTTCATATTGCATTTATAGTCTCATGTGATGTTATATTTTATAAAAACATGTGTGTTTAGCATGAATTTGTATAATAGAAAGTGTAATTACAGCCTTTTTAGCAAAATTTACCTTCTTGAAATTTTCTTTTATTTGTTAAGTAGATAAAATGTAATAATCGTTGGAGTACTATCAAATTTTGCTTTTAAAAGACATGTTTGCATATTAATCTTAATACACAACCAAAAAAAATCATCAAAAATTACTGGATAACAAAAGATTTTTGCATACAAAGAAAGGTGATGAAGTAAATTGTATTAAAAAACCAAGGGTTAAAAAGGAGCACCCTGTCTGACACAATTCTTAAGCAGTAAAGTCTGATTGCATTGTTATTTTTGTTGGATTTTTAGCATTTGCCTCTATTTTCAGTACTTTCGGTACTTTGATATGTTGTCCAAAATTGGTGGTGTATGCATTTAACAATAATAAAATCTTGGCAAATCCAGTAATTCACCAAATAAAATTCATTAAATGTTTATGAATATCCATAGATTATTTCTAACCGGAAATTTTGATAGTACTCCATCAATAACTTTGTGGTATTAGACTTTAAATGAAAAGTTAAAAACAATGATTTTCACAAAGATGACATCAAATTAGGCTGAAATTTAATTTAAGTGTCATGGAGCGTGATGATTCATATACAAAATTAAACCTTAAACAAATGGGGTGAATTTGTTTCACAAATAGGAAATAAAAATATGTTCTATAATAGTTAGTGGTCAAAACATTAGCTTCTTATGCAGTTTGATCGGGGAATAATGAAATCACCAAAAAAAGAATATATACATTGAGGATTGGAAATTAATTCCTCCCACATAATCGGGGATATTATGCTTTTGACAAAAATATGTTTCCGGGAAAAAAATCGCTGTGGGCAGATTTAGCCCTCCTATGCACCACCTCCTTTCTATTAAAATTCTTTTCTTCTTTCAAAACATTGTATACAGAAATCTACATGTCTATTACAATAACAAAGAAATAATTAAAGTATGATTCCTACCTAGTTTCAACTATATCTTACAGATAGATTTTGGGAAGTCCCTACATCTAAAGTTGCAATAATTGAGCTGTCACCCATCATGCCTTCCATATCAATGACACTTGACCAGGGTGAACAATTTTACATAGAACTAATCTGTAGTAAGACTATGGGCAATGAATATTAAACTATGTCATACAGTGTCTCAATCCTTCCAGGACTTGTCACTGATAACCTGTTAAGGTATTTTGAGGGTGTATGTAGTAAACAATCGAAGAAAGCAGAACAATTTCCTGTATAAATACCTTTCTTGTCCACATTGTAACTCCAGTCAACGTCATTATCATCATCTGGGCTATCATGTTCATCACTCTCACCTTTCCCCAATGTCGTTACTCTATTACTGTAAAATTACAAAACAATAAATATCATACATGTAGCTTCTCAACTACTACACAAGAATTCCACAGAACTAGATGTGTCGCCTGTGCAGAAAGTTGGCTGATTACAAAAGATACTGCATGGAAACAGATTTTCTATTTTAAGTTACAGTGACCTTGACCTTTGGACCTGTAAAGCAATCCCAAGCAAGCACTTTAAATAGCAAACTAGCACTGACATGTAGTGATGTTCATAAAATGATATAAAAGCATCAATCATTCTTTTACGCCGAAACCTGTCAGTACATAGGATGCAAATCAAACATGAAATTTTGTACCAGATTCAGTGGTGTTGTTGCTCATCATCTTTATTTTCATTATTCTAATAAGTCAGTAAATTCATATAGAATTCTTCAAACTCCTAAAAAGAAATGTTTGTTATATGAAACCATACAACTTAATTACCAGTACATATATAAGATAAACAAGTTTCTGAGATCATCAACAATTAATACATCAACAACTTTTGTAAGTGTACCTTGTTTCACTTTCCTTGGCGATGCGGGCCTGACGGCGACTTGCTATTCGTGAACTGTTTCTTCCCATGCCCATACACTTCTCTAGGTGGGGAGCAAATCTGGATGCTGCTAGATTCCGTTGGCAGTTTGGACAGACACATTCAAATTGCTTCTTTGTTGGAACCTGTCCAAAAACATCCACTCCCAGCTTTTCTACTATTTCTGTTGAGAAAATGTATTTAAACATTTTAAAAACTTTTTTTTTTATAATTAATCATATAACCTTTATCAGGCTTATGTACAGTATCTATATTGAAAGCTATGTATCATTATTGTAAAGAAAATACTTTTAATTATACAGTACCAGGTATTATCACACAATTTAGTAAGTGTTTTGTGATAAAAATGTTATACAGTCAAATCTGTATTAAGCGGCCACTCAAGGGAAGTTGAAAAATGGTCTCTTAATAGAGACTGAATCAAATGGATCATAATGGGAGATGATCATGAGCGTTTCACTCAATGAAGTAGATGGTCAAGTACATATATGTTTAATTTCACATTATTTCAATGTTGATGAATTTACTGTAAATATTAGAAGCAATTGAAAATATTTCAGATCACTTACCATATTCACGTTGTGACCTTCAAAGAAAACAGTAAGAAATTAAAACAGAATACAGCATTAAACTATACTAAATTTATCATCATTGACCAGTTTTAACATTATAATAAATTTACCTAATAGCTTTTAATCATTTTCTTTAAAAAAGAAAAACAACAAAAGCAAAATAAAAAACAAACAAAAAAACAAATAATAAAACTTTTGAGATTTAGCATTGACATTCCATTATAATATATATAGTATATTTAAATACATCACTTATGTTTGTATATATCTACTTACTTGGGATCTGTATCCCCTAAAAACAATGTGCCAATCTTGGAAGCTCTGTGGATATCAAAACAAAGACCAAGTGTGACTTCATCAATCAGCTCATTCATTACGTCTGTCATCATACCCTGAAAAAAATAAAGAAAGAAAACATTAACACATAAAAATACAAGAAGCTAAGTACATGTACCAGTTTTAGGCAACTGTCAAACCCTAAATTACAAACAACGTCATATTTCATTTCTTGTCTTATAAAATGTATAGGTAACATCATGCTTATACCTACAATATACAGATAGTCTACAGGTCAATGTGGTTTACCTGACAGCTAGCTGTTGATGAGTTATAAACGGGTCTACATATGTAGATCTACATAACTAAAAGAGAAAGTTTGTGTCAAAAACAAATGCATTAAGTGTCTTCAAAACCTGTACTGAATACATCAATTCCTGGTTAATATTGCTCCTTTAAATAGTGCAATGCACTTGATGTAAGGAACCAATGAAAATAGAATGTTATCAACATAGGCTTTGTAGATCTAGAGCTTTTATTACAATATTATAATTAATGCTGCTAACAAACAAATGTTGTTTTGGATGTTGGAGGAAAAGTCACGAGGAAAACTAACTATGCATGTCATCAAAGGATCAGTTGGAATCATCACTAGTACATGTATGTCTAGAACCCCTAGCTTGTTCTATGGAAGAGTGGTATGAAGCACTAGATCACGCTTCACTGCACTCATCACAACAGCATTTCACTGCCATCACATTAGCAATCAGCACTACACCAAGACACAAATAAATATGGAATGCTTAACAAAATTGTGTGTTATCCTTAGGCTGGTGCCATACTTATATTCTCTGTATTGTTCAGTTTTAATATAAGTGCTAACTGCTGAAGCAAGTTCAAGATTTGGATTAATAGGTCTAGTAGACTAGAATATACCAAAGTACATGTATAATTAAATTTGCTAGTTTGGAGTAAAATTTAGCAATCCCCATTGCTCTACTACAATGGACAGATTGAAAGATACTCATTGGGATAGGATCTTGACAATGTGTCATCATTACAGAAACCTTAAGCTCAGACCATCGTTTTGAAATTATATTCAGTTTAAAAAATAATAACATTTTGTGTACGGTGTAACAAATACAAGACTGTGCATATAATTTAATGACAATGACTCAATGTCGGTTTCTTTTCATGAGCAGGGTCGGTTATTTTAATTTATCTATCGTGGTATAACAATCAATAGCATATCTTTCGCATTGTTCGTCTGCTTCGAAGTAACGGGCACAGTCAACAGTGAGTGACAGGTGTTTGCACTTACTCTGCCGATAACTTTGATGTGTGTTATCCTACAACATGTTCACCATGTAAGTAAGTTCATAAATAAAACATCATGAAATATTTAATTTACCTGTAAACCGATGTCGCCATTCTGTTGACAATGCGGATTTTTGTTATCCATGTCTTGCACACTTCAACAGTAGAAGAAACAAAACACCGATGACAGACACCGGAAATATGAACTGGCGCTCTTCGATTTCACAAATGGAGTCGGACGCGGGCAGTGCGGATTCCGGAAAATACGGTGCGTACATGTACATTTTGAAAAGTGCTGCGAAAACTTTAGTAGAAAAATCAATACTGATTTATCTGATGTGCCTTTCCATATTGCATATGTTTTTGATGACAATTATGATATTTACTGGGCTCATGATAAGATGATAAGACCTGTCAAGGTACACAAACCCTGTGTAAATAAACCTCATTCTTTAAATTGTTATCTAAGAAGGGCATTAAAAAAAAACCCGGAAAGCTATATTATATATGTAAAAAAAGCAGAACCACACGAAGATAGCTAACATGGGAAGTCCATTGAAAACAAAGAAACTATATGTAGTGTATGTAACTTCGTCAGCAGTCTATAGTCTAATTCAGGTTGGCCTACCATAAAGCCCTTTTCACATAATGCAAGTTTTAATGATCAGAACATTATTTTAAAAGAAAATGAAAAGAAAATGAACACATTGTATTGGAACAGAATGAAGTTGTGATTTGTTTTGTACTGTTGCCGACGATATGGGCAAATGCATGTTTCTTGAATATGTCTCTAGCGGTGCTATTAATATTAGAAATAATATACATGAACATAAAAGTGATAAATAAGCATTTTCCTTTCACACTGTAGACAGAAAACTTGAAAAGAAACGTTTTCATCATTGAAGTAAAGACGAAAGGATTTTGGTGGTATTTCAGATAGGATTTTAAAAGCTGATTACGAAGGTTCAGTATTTACCTATTTTTAAGAAGAACGATTCCATTGATAAGACTACTTTAATAATTATCAGTATTTTACCTGCACCATCCAAGGCTTGTTAGTCACATACGACAGTTTTGCTCCTCCTCTGTTAGTCACATACGACAGTTTGCTCCTCCTCTGTTAGTCACATACGACAGTTTTTCCTCCTTCTTTAGTCACATACGACAGTTTTGCCCTTCCTTTGTTAGTCACATACGGCCGTTTGCCCCTCATTTGTTAGTCACATACGGCAGTTTTGCCCCTCCTTTGTTAGTCACATACAACATTTTTGCCCCTCCTTTGTTAGTCACATACAACAGTTTTGCCCCTCCTTTGTTAGTCACATACAGCCGTTTTGCCCCTCATTTTTTAGTCACATACAACATTTTTGCCCCCCCCCCTTTGTGTGTCACATACGACAGTTTTGCCCTTCATTTGTTAGCTCATACGGCAGTTTGTCCCTTCCTTTGTTAGTCACATATGGCAGTTTCGCTCCTCCTCTGTTAGTCACATACGACAGTTTTACCCCTCCCTTTTAATTGTTACTCACATACGACAGTTTTGCCCCCCACCCCTTTGTTTGTCACATACAACATTTTTGCCCCTCATTTGTTAGTCACATATACAACAGTTTTGCCCCTCCTTTGTTAGTTTTTTTTCTCGGTTCTTAGACATCTCTTTTATGTCATCGAAAGGGAATATACCAGGTCAATATCAGGTCAAGCTCCCGGGAATGCAAATCTGAAGCAAAGTACTGATCTGTCTCCATGTCGATTTCTTGGTGATGATGTTGTTAATGTCACTATGGTTACGATACATTGAACTGCATGTATGAACATCAGATGACAGAATCGTCAAGTATCCCCGTATGTTGTATATTTACGAATGCATTAAGGTGATCAGTACTTGTGATGGAATGTGCAGCCGATCATAAAGAGTACTATAAAAAAAATCTTGCATACACATATATATATTGTAACCCAAATATACGTATCTGGCATATATACACAAACATATGGTCTGCCTTCTTGGTAAGTATTCTAAACTCTGTGATCATGTTACAGGTTATATAGTTTGGTGGAAGCCGTGGAATGATCAAATGTTGAAAGAAAAAATGTTTGCGACTTGGCAGCTATACTTACACGATGTTATATGTGTGTTATACAGAAAAGTGATACCATTTTATTTTTGCGATCCTTCGTGAGCAAGAATCAAAAACTTTGTGACGAGTTTTCTAAAATCTCATATGAAGTGAAAACTCATTCAATATACCTTACATTTTGACAACATCTCTTTTCTGTAAAAAAAAAAACAAACTTGAAAACATCTCTACCTGTATAATTTGCACACCCCAACTTTAAACTTTATTTCAGTACAAAAAAGAGGCCCAGGGAGCCTGTATCGCTCACCTGGTTGGATACAACCAAATGTCAAAACAATGTTCATGTTAAATTTGTTAATACAGTATCTATATTTATTGATGTCAAACAATGCTATATGTGGTTAAGGGGTTGGGATCTCAACGATTTCAAAAATATAACAAAGAAACTAAGACCCTAGGGGCGGGGAAAGACCCCAGGGCCTATTTTCATATCATGTGTTTATCTCTTTGTGCTCAACAATGTTATGTATGGTTAAGGGGTTGGGATCTCAATGGTTTCAAAGATATGTCCAAAACAAGAGGCCCATGGGGCCTGTATCGCTCACCTGATTGGATAAGACCAAATGTCAAAATAATGTTCATATTCAATTTGTTTTATTTGTATATCTCAAACAATGCTATATATGGTCATAGTGTGGGAATCCGAACTGCTTTAAAAATGAGTAAAGTCCAGACTCTCTAAGGTCTGAAAGACCTCAAAAATTGTTTTTAGAACATGCATTCATCACTTTATGACTAGTAGCGATTTAAAGGAATTACCTCTATTTCCCCTATTGGGCCCCGTCTCTTTGGCCCCTTTGGGGTCAGAGCAAACATTTATGCAAAATCTGTTCCCCTTCCCCCAAGGATGTTTCTGACCAAATTAGGTTCAAATCCATTCATAACTTTATGACTAGTAGCGATTTAAAGGAATTACCTCTATTTCCCCTATTGGGCCCTGCCCCTTTGGCCCCTCGGGAGTCAAAGTCACCATCTATGCAAAATCTGTTCCCCTTCTGCCAAGGATGTTTCTGGCCAAATTTGGTCAAAAACCAATAAGAACTTTTTTACTAGTAGCGATTTGAAGCAAATGTTGACGGATGATGGACGCTGCACCATGACATAATCTCACCGGGCCTTCGGTCCAGGTGAGCTAAAAACCCACCTAGGAAAAGACCCCAGGGCTTACATTCATGATATGATTGCTTTTATATCTTGATGTCCAGCAATGCTATATATGGTTATGGGGTGGGGACCTCAAAGGTTTAAACTAGTAGCAATTCAAAGGATTTAGCTCAATATCCGTTATTGGGACCCGCCCTTTTGGCCCCAGGGAGCCACACCCTCTGTTGATACGTTTGATCTCCTTTGCCCCATAATGCTCCAGACCGAATTTAATCAAAATCAATTCAGGCATTCAGGACTAGTAGGGATTTGAAGAATCAACCTCCATCTTTCTACTGAGCCCAGCCCCTCTGGCCCCAGGGGAGCCACACCCTCCGTTTATACATTGTTTGATCCCCTTTACCCAATAATGCTGCAGACTAAATTTCATCAAAATCGATTTGAATATTAAGGACTAGTAGGGATTTAAGGGACTTGCCTAAATTTCCCCTATTGGACCCCACCCCACCGGCCCCAGGGGAGCCTCACCAACCCTTTATACAACATTAGATCACCTTTGCCCAATAATGCTCCAGACAAAATTTCATCAAAATTCATTCAGATGTTCAGGACAAGTACAATGTAGGAATTCAAAGGAAATGTTGACGGACGATGTACGCTGCACCATGGCATAAGCTCATTGGCCCTTTTGGCCAGGTGAGCTAAAAACAGCGCAAATAACACGGCTTTTTATGGTAATATATTGAGACAGTCTTTTTGTTCTGCCATTTACAATCCATGATGTCATGTCATTGTCCATATTATGATGTCACAATCGATTTCTGACTGGCACAGCTAATGAAACAAGAGGCCCATGGGGCCTGTATCGCTCACCTGGTTGGATTGGACCAAATGTTGAAATAATGTTCATATTCAAATTGTTTTATTTGTAAAATTCTAACAATGCTATATATGGTTATAGTGTGGGAATCCCAACTGCTTTAAAGATTAATGAAGTCCAGACTCTCTAAGGTCTGAAAGACCTCAAGAATTGTTTATAGAACATGCATTCATCACTTTATGACTAGTAGCGATTTAAAGGAATTACCTCTATTTCACCTATTGGGCCCGCCCCTTTGGCCATTCGGGGGTCAGAGTCACCATTTATGCAAAATCTGTTCCCCTGTTTCTGACCAAATTGGGTTCAAATCCATTCATAACTTGATGGCTATAGTAGCGATTCAAAGGAATTACCTCTATTTCCCCTATTGGGCCCCTCCCTTTTGGCCCCTTTAGGGTCAGAGTCACCATTTATGCAAAATCTGTTCCCCTTCCCCCAAGGATGTTTCTGACCAAATTGGGTTCAAATCCCTTCACAACTTTATGACTAGTAGAGATTTAGAGGAATTACCTCTATTTCCCATATTTGGCCCCGCCCCTTTGGTCCCTCGGGGGTCAGAATCACCTTTTATGCAAAATCTGTTCCCCTTTCCCCAAGGATGTTTCTGACCAAATTGGGTTCAAATCCATTCATAACTTTATGACTAGTAGTGATTTAAAGGAATTACCTCTATTACCCCTATTGGGCCCCGCCCCTTTGGCCCCTTGGGGGTCAGAGCCACCATTTATGCAAAATCTCTTCCCCTTCCCCCAAGGATGTTTCTGACCAAATTGGGTTGAAATTCATTCTTAACTTTATGACAAGTAGAGATTTAGAGGAATTACCTCTATTTTCCATATTTGGCCCTGCCCCTTTGGCCCTGCCCCTTTGGCCCCTCAGGGGTCAGAATCACCATTTATGCAAAATCTGTTCCCCTTCCCCCAAGGATATTTCTGATAAAATTTGGTTCAAATCCATTCATAACTTTATGACCAGTAGTGATTAAAGGAATCACCTTTATTTCCCCTATTGGGCCCCGCCCCTTTGGCCCCTCGGGGGTCAGAGCCACCATTTATGCAAAATCTTTTCCCCTTCCCCCAAGGATGTTTCTGACCAAGTTGGGTTCAAATCCATTCATAACTTTATGACTAGTAGCAATTTAGAGGAATTACCTCTATTTCCCATATTTGGCCCCGCCCCTTTAGTCCCTTTGGGGTCAGAGCCACCATTTATGCAAAATCTGTTCCCCTTCCCCCAAAGATATCTCTGACCAAATTGGGTTCAAATCCATTCATAACTTTATGACAAGTAGCGATTTAAAGGAATTACCTTAATTTCCCCTATTGGGCCCCGCCCCTTTGGCCCCTCAGGGGACAGAGCCACCATTTATGCAAAATCTTTTCCCCTTCCCCCAAGGATGTTTCTGACCAAATTGGGTTGAAATCCATTCATAGCTTTATGACTAGTAGAGATTTAGAGGAATTACCTCTATTTCCCATATTTGGCCCCGCCCCTTTGGCCCCTTGGGGGTCAGAATCACCATTTATGCAAAATCTGTTCCCCTTCCCCCAAGGATGTTTCTGACCAAATTGGGTTCAAATCCATTCATAACTTTATGACTAGTAGTGATTTAAAGGAATTACCTCTATTACCCCTATTGGGCCCCGCCCCTTTGGCCCCTCGGGGGTCAGAGCCACCATTTATGCAAAATCTCTTTCCCTTCCCCCAAGGATGTTTCTGGCCAAATTGGGTTGAAATCCATTCATAACTTTATGACAAGTAGCGATTTAAAGGAATTACCTTAATTTCCCCTATTGGGCCCCGCCCCTTTGGCCCCTCGGGGGTCAGAGCCACCATTTATGCAAAATCTCTTCCTCTTCCCCCAAGGATGTTTCTGAATAAATTGGGTTCAAATCCATTCATAACTTTATGACTAGTAGAGATTTAGAGGAATTACCTCTATTTCCCCTATTGGGCCCCGCCCCTTTGGCCCCTCTGAGGTCAGAGTCACCATTTATGCAAAATCTGTTCCCATTCTGCCAATGATGTTTCTGGCCAAATTTGGTCAAAATCCAATAAGAACTTTATGACTAGTAGCGATTTGAAGCAAATGTTGACGGACGGACGGACGGACGACGGACGCTGCGCCATGGCATAAGCTCACCGGACCTTCGGTCCAGGTGAGCTAAAAATGCCTCATGGTATAATTCACCAGTGACATATATTCACTGGTTAATTGGATGTTTATGTGATAAGTTACATGTACATTGTATAAAGTGAGTTGCCAAGTGTTCTAACAACAAAGAAATAAAGGTGACTGTACATGAATCCTAGGCAAGTAAGACATTAATACTTTATTAATATATTATCTTTTGTTTACAGATGTGTTGTAGGGTACTGTTGAATAATGTTGTTGCTGCCTTGAGAAATGGAGTCCCAAGAGTGCTGACAAATTGGCGATACACACATACCACAGGATGGTTGGAAAAACTGTATACCCCTCCCCCTGCCCAGCAGGGGACTAACATGAGGCATATGGGCAGTACAGTCACCTGCGATTTGATATATTTTGGTAGTTTTAATTCCTGTAACCTTGAATTTAAGGGTGGAGCCACAATGTCCCAGAAGGTAGAGAATTCTAGCAATCCAGAAAAGTCTGCCGTGGATACAGGTGTATACATGAGGTCTCACTAATAATCCAGGTAATAGAACCCTGATGATGGCTAACTTCATAACCAAAACATGTAAACAACTCTCTCCAATAAATTGGACCATTCAATGAATCTCCGTGTTGGGCTCACCATCTTTACGTAAATCAGCAATCAGTTCTTTGTACATTTCATCCTTGAAAAGTAGCACAGGAACAATATTTTCTTACAGGAAATAAGTAATAAAAAGCTCAAAATTTCAACAATTTTAAATATGAAAATATAACACCATTGCATTACAAATTATCCAAACAACTTTAACAGATCAAAGAAAATCACAAATGTATTCAGTGCCAGAGGTATGTTTCATCATAATGTCCACACTTCTGACTGCAGGAAGACCATGTCCAGTTCCAGCATTATGTCTGGTGAGGTACTAAGCTGGTTTCCCATCTCAAATGATAACAGTTAGCCATGTTATGTTGTATGCTGGCTCAGGGAAACAGTCCACCTGTTATAAATATCATCACAGAAAGTGTCAGAGACATGGCATCTACTTAATAAACATGATAAATGTATGGGAAACCTCAACAACTCTAGTTAGACACCATAACCAACCACCTGTCATTGGGGAACCTTTATGACATATCTCTAGTTAGACACCAACCACCAGTCATAGGGGAAGCTCTATAACAAACTCTAGTTAGACACCAACCACCAGTCATTGTAACCTCTATAACAAACTCTAGTTAGACACCAACCACCAGTCATTGTAACCTCTATAACAAATTCTAGTTAGACACCAACCACCAGTCATTGTAACCTCTATAACAAATACTAGTTAGACACCAACCACCAGTCATTGTAACCTCTATAACAAATACTAGTTAGACACCAACCACCAGTCATTGGGGAACTTCTTTAACTACGTATCTACAGTTAGACACCGACCACCTGTCATTGGGGGACCTCTATAACAAATTCTAGTTAGACACAAACCACTAGTCATTGTAACCTCTATAACAAATTCTAGTTAGACACCAACCACCAGTCATTGTAACCTCTATAACAAACTCTAGTTAGACACCAACCACCAGTCATTGTAACCTCTATAACAAACTCTAGACACCAACCACCAGTCATTGTAACCTCTATAACAAACTCTAGTTAGACACCAACCACCAGTCATTGTAACCTCTATAACAAACTCTAGTTAGACACCAACCACCAGTCATTGTAACCTCTATAACAAACTCTAGTTAGACACCAACCACCAGTCATTGTAACCTTTATAACAAATTCTAGTTAGACACAAACCACTAGTCATTGTAACCTCTATAACAAACTCTAGTTAGACACCAACCTCCAGTCATTGGGGAACCTCTTTAAATATCTTTAGTTAGATACCAACCACCAGTCATAGGGGAACCACTATAACAAACTCTAGTTAGACACGAACCACCAGTCATTGGGGAACCTCTATAACTACGTATCTACAGTTAGACACCGACCACCAGTCATTGTAAACTCTATAACAAACTCTGGTTAGACACCAACCTCCAGTCATTGGGGATCCTCTTTAAATATCTTTTTAGTTAGATACCAACCACCAGTCATAGGGGAACCACTATAACAAACTCTAGTTAGAGACCAACCACCAGTCATTGTAACCTCTATAACAAAATCTAGTTAGACACCAACCACCTGTCATTGAGGAACCTCTATAACTATGTATCTACAGTTAGACACCAACCAGTCATTGTAACCTCTATAACAAACTCTACTTAGACACCAACCACCTGTCATTGTAACCTCTATAACAAAATCTAGTTAGACACCAACCACCTGTCATTGGGGAACCTCTATAACTACGTATCTACAGTTAGACACCAACCACCAGTCATTAGGGAACCTCTATAACTATGTATCTACAGTTAGACACCAACCACCAGTCATTGGGGAACCTCTATAACTACGTATCTACAGTTAGACACCAACCACCAGTCATTGGGGAACCTCTATAACTACGTATCTACAGTTAGACACCAACCACCTGTCATTGGGGAACCTCTATAACTATGTATCTACAGTTAGACACCAACCACCAGTCATTGGGGAACCTCTATAACTACATATCTACAGTTAGACACCAACCACCAGTCATTGGGGAACCTCTATAACTACGTATCTACAGTTAGACACCAACCACCTGTCATTGGGGAACCTCTATAACTACGTATCTACAGTTAGACACCAACCACCAGTCATTGGGGAACCTCTATAACTACGTATCTACAGTTAAACACCAACCACCTGTCATTGGGGAACCTCTATAACTACGTATCTACAGTTAGACACCAACCACCTGTCATTGGGGAACCTCTATAATTACATATCTACAGTTAGACACCAACCACCTGTCATTGGGGAACCTCTATAACAAACTCTAGTTAGACACCAACCACCAGTCATTGTAAACTCTATAACAAACTCTAGTTAGACACCAACCTCCAGTCATTGGGGAACCTCTTTAAATATCTTTAGTTAGATACCAACCACCAGTCATTGGGGAACCTCTATAACTACGTATCTACAGTTAGACACCAACCATCAGTCATTGTAAACTCTATAACAAACTCTAGTTAGACACCAACCTCCAGTCAGAGGGGAACCGCTATAAATATGTCTAGTTAGAACTTAGATACCAACCACCAGTCATTGGGGAACCTCTATAACAAACACTAGTTAGACACCAACCACCAGTCATTGTAAACTCTATAACAAACTCTAGTTAGATACCAACCTCCAGTCAGAGGGGAACCGCTATAAATATGTCTAGTTAGAACTTAGATACCAACCACCAGTCATTGGGGAACCTCTATAACAAACACTAGTTAGACACCAACCACCAGTCATTGTAAACTCTATAACAAACTCTAGTTAGACACCAACCTCCAGTCAGAGGGGAACCGCTATAAATATGTCTAGTTAGAACTTAGATACCAACCACCAGTCATTGGGGAACCACTATAACAAACTCTAGTTAGACACCAACCACTAGTCATTGTAACCTCTATAACAAACTCTACTTAGACACCAACCACCTGTCATTGGGGAACCACTATAACAAACTCTAGTTAGACACCAACCACCAGTCATTGTAACCTCTATAAATATATCTAGTTAGACACCAACCACCAGTCATTGTAACCTCTATAACAAATTCTAGTTAGACACCAACCACCAGTCATTGTAACCTCTATAACAAATTCTAGTTAGACACCAACCACCAGTCATTGTAACCTCTATAACAAACTCTAGACACCTACCACCAGTCATTGTAACCTCTATAACAAAATCTAGACACCAACCACCAGTCATTGGGGAACCTCTATAACAAATTCTAGTTAGACACCAACCACCAGTCATTGTAACCTTTATAACAAATTCTAGTTAGACACCAACCGCCTGTCATTGGGGAACCTCTATAACAAACTCTAGTTAGACACCAACCACCAGTCATTGTAACCTCTATAACAAACTCTAGTTAGACACCAACCACCAGTCATTGTAACCTCTATAACAAATTCTAGTTAGACACCAACCACCAGTCACTGGGGAACTTCTTAAACAAACTTTAATTAGACATGAACCACCAGTCATTGGGGAACCACTATAACAAACTCTAGTTAGACACCAACCACCAGTCATTGGGGAACCTCTATAAATATATCTAGTTAGACACGAACCACCAGTCATTAGGGAACCTCTTAAACAAACTTTAGTTAGACACGAACCACCAGTCATTGGTGAACCTCTATATATATCTAGTTAGACACTAACCACCAGTCATTGGGGAACCTCTTAAACAAACTTTAGTTAGACACCGACCACCAGTCATTGGGAAACCTTTATAACAAACTCTCGTTAACCATAGTCCAATATATTTTGCATTGAATGATGCTAATAAATGTATTACAGCACAAATAAAAGTTGTTTAATCAAGGTTTTTAAATTTCAGACATATGAATTTATTGGAACTGTGGTCAGTAATAGATGTTACAACAAAGTATCAATTTACACTGCTCAAACAAGAAAGTCATATCTTTGTCTGGGTTATCTCAATGTATCATATCTTTTCAAAGAGCTGGTAAATGTTATCTATTCCATGACAACAATTTTACCTGCAACCTCTAGAGTGGTCCCAGTCACATAGCTGCTGTGGTCCGACGCTAAAAACAGACAGGCATTGGCTATTTCTGAAAAACAAACATTCACATCATTTATCATGAGTTATCACGAGTACAGACAGTATGCTGCACATGCATACACTTGTCTTAAATTTAAGAGGTAAGTCTTTAAATAAAGTGCACTCTTCCTTAAACCTTGGTTTGCTTTTCTTCAATTTTAAAAAAGAGGCCCATGGGGCCTGTATCGCTCACCTGGTTGGATTAGGCCAAAATAATGTTCATATTCAATTTGTTTTATTTGTTAATCTCTAACAATGCTATATATGGTTAAAGTGTGGGAATCCGAACTGCTTTAAAGATTAATGAAGTCCAGACTCTTTAAGGTCTGAGAGACCTCAAGAATTGCTTTTAGAACATGCATTCATCACTTTATGACTAGTAGCGATTTAAAGGAATTACCTCTATTTCCCCTATTGGGCCCCGCCCTTTTGGCCCCTCAGGGGTCAGAGTCACCATTTATGCAAAATCTGTTCCCCTTCCCCCAAGGATCTTTCTGACCAAATTGGGTTCAAATGCATTCATAACTTAATAACTAGAAGAGATTTAAAAAAATACCTCTATTTCCTGTATTGGGGCCCGCTCCTTTGGCCCCTTTGGGATCAGAGTCACCATTTATGCAAAATCTGTTCCCCTTCCCCCAAGGATCTTTCTGACAAAATTGGGTTCAAATGCATTCATAACTTAATAACTAGAAGCGATTTAAAGAAATTACCTCTATTTCCTGTATTGGGCCCCGCCCCTTTGGCCCCTCGGGAGTCAAAGTCACCATTTATGCAAAATCTGTTCCCCTTCCCCTAAAGGATCTTTCTGACAAAATTGGGTTCAAATCCATTCATAACTTTATGACAAGTAGCGATTTAAAGGAATTACCTCTATTTCCCCTATTGGGCCCCGCCCTCTTGGCCCCTCGGGGGTCAGAGTCACCATTAATGCAAAATCTGTTCCCCTTCCCCCAAGGATCTTTCTGACCAAATTGGGTTCAAATCCATTCACAACTTTATGACTAGTAGCGATTCAAAGGAATTACCTCTATTTCCCCTATTGGGCCCCGCCCTTTTGGCCCCTCTGGGGTCAGAGTCACCATTTATGCAAAATCTGTTCCCCTTCCCCCAAGGATATTTCTGACCAAATTGGGTTCAAATTCATGTGTAACATTATGACTTGTAGTGATTTAAAGGAATTACCTCTATTTCCCCTATTGGCCCCTCGGGGGTCAGAGTCACCATTTATGCAAAATCTGTTCCCCTTCTGCCAAGGATGTTTCTGGCCAAATTTGGTCAAAATCCAATAAGAACTTTTTGACTAGTAGGGATTTGAAGCAAATGTTGACGGACGACGGATGCTGCGCCATGACATAACCTCACCGGACCTTCGGTCCAGGTGAGCTAAAAATACAATTCCAAAATATGTTGCTGCAATAAATTTACAGATGAGAACTTACCCTCTGGCCGTCCGAGTCGCGATAGCGGGATAAGCATCTTGGTCATTTGAATCAGATGGTCAGGTACTTTATCAGTCATTGGCGTTTCAATAAACCCAGGTAAGATGGCATTCACACGGACACCAAATCTAGAAAAGATTTTAAATCACCTGGTAAAATTTGTAGTCATGTACAACTTATTTTTACAAGAAGTTTTTCACAGACAAATTCAGTTTTCACAGATTGAAAGACAGATGTTCCTCACAGAAATATTGATGATTTACATATTTCCCACAAAAATTCTTCCTGTAACATTTTGACATTGATATTGGTATCTTCATTTTACTATTGCCAACCTGCCCAATTTAGAAACCCATCTAACATGGGATTTGACAAAAAAAAACATATTCTTTGTAGCCAGTTAAAGAAAAAGAATCTAAATTTAGTAAAAGGCCTTGGTCAATCACAGATTTGAGAGCATGCACTATTATAACAAGTATTCAATGCTAATTAGAAAACAATGAATTTCTTATTTTGCCTTTCCAATCAAAACAGAACTGACAGAAAACTCAAACCTTCCCATCTCCTTGGCAGCAGTTTTTGTAAGTCCCACAACTCCTGCTTTAGATGCTGCATAGTTTGTCTGGCCTACATTGCCGACCTAGGGAGTGTGAACAACGATACACAAAACTGTGAAGTACATTGTATATACATTAATTACAAAGAATTTCAGTGACTCTCTGAGTTAAAACATCTATTTATGTTCCATTCTACCCTCATTTTATTTCCTTATTTTACACTTATATCAGATTTCCATCGGATTCATTGGAGAATCAATATGATTATGCTCTGATGAGTTTTTCACATCTTACCATACCTTTGTACCCACGAAACTCACACTGTACAAAATCTGAGTTCAGCCCTACCCACCCCCACCTCCTATCCCTTTTGAATTCGATAAGTCCAAAAGAGTTCATTGTGATATGCCGAAGTGAACTTGTCAACATACATTTGTATTAGATTTCCATAATAGTAACGGTGCATTCTGTGACAGTAAGGGCTAACAAGAGTTTGTACATTCTGTGACAGTAAGGACTACCAAGAGTTACAGTACATTCTGTGACAGTAAGGACTAACAAGAGTTTGTACATTCTGTGACAGTAAGGGCTAACAAGAGTTTGTACATTCTGTGACAGTAAGGACTAACAAGAGTTACAGTACATTCTGTGACAGTAAGGACTAACAAGAGTTACAGTACATTCTGTGACAGTAAGGACTAACACAAGAGTTTGTACATTCTGTGACAGTAAGGACTAACAAGAGTTTGTACATTCTGTGACAGTAAGGGCTAACAAGAGTTTGTACATTCTGTGACAGTAAGGACTAACAAGAGTTACAGTACATTCTGTGACAGTAAGGACTAACAAGAGTTACAGTACATTCTGTGACAGTAAGGACTAACAAGAGTTTGTACATTCTGTGACAGTAAGGACTAACAAGAGTTTGTACATTCTGTGACAGTAAGGACTAACAAGAGTTACAGTACATTCTGTGACAGTAAGGACTAACAAGAGTTTGTACATTCTGTGACAGTAAGGACTAACAAGAGTTATAGTACATTCTGTGACAGTAAGGACTAACAAGAGTTTGTACATTCTGTGACAGTAAGGACTAACAAGAGTTACAGTACATTCTGTGACAGTAAGGACTAACAAGAGTTACAGTACATTCTGTGACAGTAAGGGCTAACAAGAGTTTGTACATTCTGTGACAGTAAGGACTAACAAGAGTTACAGTACATTCTGTGTCAGTAAGGGCTAACAAAAGTTTGTACATTCTGTGACAGTAAGGGCTAACAAGAGTTACAGTACATTCTGTGACAGTAAGGACTAACAAGAGTTACAGTACATTCTGTGACAGTAAGGACTAACAAGAGTTACAGTACATTCTGTGACAGTAAGGACTAACAAGAGTTACAGTACATTCTGTGACAGTGAGGACTAACAAGAGTTTGTACATTCTGTGACAGTAAGGACTAACAAGAGTTACAGTACATTCTGTGACAGTAAGGACTAACAAGAGTTTGTACATTCTGTGACAGTAAGGACTAACAAGAGTTACAGTACATTCTGTGACAGTAAGGACTAACAAGAGTTACAGTACATTCTGTGACAGTAAGGACTAACAAGAGTTTGTACATTCTGTGACAGTAAGGGCTAACAAGAGTTATAGTACATTCTGTGACAGTAAGGACTATCAAGAGTTTGTACATTCTGTGACAGTAAGGACTAACAAGAGTTACAGTACATTCTGTGACAGTAAGGACTAACAAGAGTTACAGTACATTCTGTGACAGTAAGGACTAACAAGAGTTTGTACATTCTGTGACAGTAAGGACTAACAAGAGTTACAGTACATTCTGTGACAGTAAGGGCTAACAAGAGTTTGTACATTCTGTGACAGTAAGGACTAACAAGAGTTTACAGTACATTCTGTGACAGTAAGGACTAACAAGAGTTTCAGTACATTCTGTGACAGTAAGGACTAACAAGAGTTACAGTACATTCTGTGACAGTAAGGACTAACAAGAGTTCAGTACATTCTGTGACAGTAAGGACTAACAAGAGTTTGTACATTCTGTGACAGTAAGGACTAACAAGAGTTTGTACATTCTGTGACAGTAAGGACTAACAAGAGTTACAGTACATTCTGTGACAGTAAGGACTAACAAGAGTTTGTACATTCTGTGACAGTAAGGACTAACAAGAGTTACAGTACATTCTGTGACAGTAAGGACTAACAAGAGTTACAGTACATTCTGTGACAGTAAGGACTAACAAGAGTTACAGTACATTCTGTGACAGTAAGGACTAACAAGAGTTACAGTACATTCTGTGACAGTAAGGACTAACAAGAGTTACAGTACATTCTGTGACAGTAAGGACTAACAAGAGTTACAGTACATTCTGTGACAGTAAGGACTAACAAGAGTTTGTACATTCTGTGACAGTAAGGACTAACAAGAGTTTGTACATTCTGTGACAGTAAGGGCTAACAAGAGTTTGTACATTCTGTGACAGTAAGGACTAACAAGAGTTACAGTACATTCTGTGACAGTAAGGACTAACAAGAGTTACAGTACATTCTGTGACAGTAAGGACTAACAAGAGTTACAGTACATTCTGTGTCAGTAAGGGCTAACAAGAGTTCGTACATTCTGTGACAGTAAGGACTAACAAGAGTTACAGTACATTCTGTGACAGTAAGGACTAACAAGAGTTACAGTACATTCTGTGACAGTAAGGACTAACAAGAGTTACAGTACATTCTGTGACAGTAAGGACTAACAAGAGTTACAGTACATTCTGTGACAGTAAGGACTAACAAGAGTTACAGTACATTCTGTGACAGTAAGGACTAACAAGAGTTACAGTACATTCTGTGACAGTAAGGACTAACAAGAGTTACAGTACATTCTGTGACAGTAAGGACTAACAAGAGTTTGTACATTCTGTGTCAGTAAGGACTAACAAGAGTTACAGTACATTCTGTGACAATAAGGACTAACAAGAGTTCGTACATTCTGTGTCAGTAAGGGCTAACAAGAGTTCCCTGTGTACCTTTCCTGATATGCTGGAGATATTGATGATGGATCCACCAGGAGCTTTACTCTTCACTAAGGCACGACTGACAGCCTGGTTTACTAGGAACGTACCCTGTAATAGAATGTACACCGAGACATCATTATGATAATCATAAAATTATTATGCTGTAAATTCATGTTCTCATTTTTGCCACACTCAAACTTGAAAATGCATTACATATTTTCAACAGAATTAGGTCACTAGGTATAATGGATTGGTTTGGTTTATTTTGTTTTACGTCCTATTAACAGCTAAGGTCATTTAAGGACGGCCTCCCGTGCTTGCGAGATGGATGCGTGTGGTGAGTGCGTATGTATGTTTGGGAGGCTGCGGTATGTTCGTGTTAAGTCTCCTTGTGATAGGCCGGAACTTTTGCCGATTTAAAGTGCTACCCCACTGAAGCATACTGCCGAAGACACCCAGCAGCACACCCCACCCGGTCACATTATACTGACAACGGGCCAACCAGTCGTCCCACTCCAAATATGCTCAGCGCTAAGCAGGAGTAGCAACTACCATTTTTAAAGACTCTGGTATGTCTCGGCTAGGGGACAGGACCCAAAGCCTTCCTCACAGGGGCGAACGCTCAACTAAAGGCCAAAAAGTGAGGCAGTGTCAAGGGAGACGTTAGGAAGAAGAAAGTTGTTAAGAAAGAAGAGAAAAGATAAGTTCCCAAATTTAGTCGCCTCTTACGATCATGCAATGGGGGCAGCAGGTACAATTCTTACGCCCTACCTGCAGGGCCAAGGTATAATGGAATTACCAATATATAAGAGTAATATACATATGTAGCTACAAGAGGTTTATTATCTATGATTATTGCGCCTATATCAACCAGCCATTCTTTCCTTAACTCCCTTGTGATTGAGCATATATAGCTACAGCTGCTGTTATCCTTTACAGCATGTACACACAATTTCCAAAAATATTTGTTGAGTTAACAGTGCTACATGTGCTATATTACTTAATACACATTCTGCAAGTTCATATTGTTTAAACAGCAGCTGTATACATCAATTCTTTATCTCTTAGAAATAGGTGTGACTTAACTTGCAGCTGATGTCAATCAAAATAATTTTTATCTTGAGGTCAAGATTTTACAAATGGACTTGACAAAATATTCACAAAATTAACAAGGGAAATTCTAGATTTAATAGTCTTGATCAAATTATGAAATATTACCATATCATGTAACTATTACAATAACATCCTATTTACAGTAGTCATTAAAAGAAAAGTATATCATTTCATGCTATTGCATGGGGCTTTTAATGGGATGATTCATCAGGCAAAGCAAACAAATTGTTTAACATCAAAAACTAAGGCACAATATAGATCTATTGTATTATACAGTCAAATTTTGTTATCTTAGACTCTGACAATGCAAAGACCCTGCTAAACTTTGAGCAAAAAATTCAGTTACTAGAGTGAAATTCTATATGAAATATCCACAGTTACCTGGAATCCTCAAGATATCTCAATTTGTCTTAATGATCCAACTGACTTTAATATATTGAGGTTTGACTGATAACTTTGTTTAGGGCCCAGTTGTTCAAAAGGTGATAAGCTTATATTAATTATTAATTACTTTATTAGTCTTAAAACTTAAAAACCTGATGATTGTGTGTATACTTTAAAATAAGCAGGTAGGAAGAAACTAATGAGTGTTTTAATGTAATTTCATACAATTTTGTCAAGTTAGTTTTACAGGAAATTATTTTATCAGGATTTCAAAGTTGTTGTTACACTGTGATTATTCTCATCACCTTTTGAACAACTGCCCCAGGTTACTGGGTCCTGATAATTATCATGAAAAAATATTGTCAGACTGATAATTTAATTTCAGTCAGCTAAAACTGATAAATACTCTAAAATAAACGAACAGCAATAATGACATTAGCACGATACCTTCAGATTGACCGCGATGACATCATCAAAATCTTGTTCACCCATCTTTAGCATGAGTTTGTCTTTAGTGATTCCAGCAGAGTTGACAGTTACTGTAGGTACAGCTGAAAATTTGTCTTTCAACTGACCAATCAGGTCTGTCACGGAGGCTGAACAGGAAACATCTGCACTAAAGGCCTGATGGGCACCTAGGGTGACAAATATAGACATGAAAATGTAACAAGAGGGGTTGATTAATCAAACGCTACTTAAAAGTAAAAACTACATGCCAAGTTTATAATGAAATTAGTCAAATATAGGGGTAGACTTCCCAACAAGATTAAAACAGAAATAAAGTAGCAATCAACTTGCAAATCATAAGGTGAAAATACTGTTAAAGAAATCACAACTGCATATGATTAGCTACATGTATTTATTTTACCTACCATACTTCAAAACATGGACAGAAACTGAAAGAGGGAATCTCTGGACAAGATTAAAACACTGAATTCAACAATGGGCAATAACTCCAGCAAATATTTTCAAAATAAAATGCCACTCAGGATAAAACATCTACATATCTCAATTATAAAACCATGTAATCTACAAAGTTTGAAATAAGATCAGCAGAAACCTGAGAGAGAAGAAGGTTTATGAGGGACAGAATAGCACAACCATACAATAGTACTCCCATCAAATGTCACTATATCTCTGTGAAAATAGTTTAATAGTTCATGGGCATGCTCAATTCACAGAAAATTCTAAGAAACTGTTGCAACACTCCAGAGAGGATACCACCTATGAAAGGTTCTGCAGTCTGAAAACTTTGCATGCCAACATCTCCAAGCATATACTAAATACGATTACCTTCAGGTAGGGTTTCCAAAGTACTCTTGGCAGTTTCTGCATGTAAATCGACTACAGCTACAGTGGCTCCCTCTTTAGCAAACACCTGGCACACAGCTTTTCCAATACCACTGCCTGCACCTAAAACAGAGAATTATGTAATGATGATAACTGAATTACCACTGCAAATAGGCTATAACAAATTAACACATCTGAACCTGGTTCCATTGTGTTTGTAAGCCATTGCTTTATTTAACACTATTTATAGGCTACTGATATGCTCTTTTTACAAAGGCTATACAGTATATATAGGATCTTAAATGAGTTTTCATTTCACAGTATCTTAGAGGAGTCTTTGAAGTTTATAATTTTAAAATTAACCCGTTGTGATGACTTACTTAGCTTCAATCTTACCTTGGTTACTGGAAAATGATGCCATATAAAGATTTTAACTCATATGAACTATGTGACAATAAGAGTAGGTCAAGGTCATTTATTTGAACAAGAGGCCCAATGGGCCTGTATCGCTCACCTGGCTCTACAGCAAATTTGCAGTTGATTGGGCCAAACAGAAGATCAAATCAAAATTTAAGACTAGGTTATT